>NW_010424635.1:27894-39886 GCF_000710305.1 Buceros rhinoceros silvestris
GGGTCCCTTGGAGCAGGCATGCAGCTCTGTGCTGGGAAACCTGCGCTTGGGCAGGAGCTGCCTGGACATTGTGAGAAGAGCCACGGCTTTCCTCTAAGAACACCCCCCAGTTTGCTCAGGGGTCCTTTCACATGCAGCAGAACTGTCCTCCAGTGGGAAATTAAAGTTCAGAGTGGAGAACATTGTGGTGTGTCTTGTAGCTGCTGTTGTCCCTGCTCAGTCTGCAGTCTGTCACAGGCAACGCTTTTCACACCTTTGAGGCTTGGTCTACTCTGAAAAGGTTTTTGGCAGAGCCATCTCGCTTAGGACAGGAAGGTCTTATTTCCACCATCGCTGCCCAGTTTGACAGGTGCTGTGGTTAGGAGTGTGCAGTTCTCAGCTAGCAGCTTCCCTTCTGCTTGTGGGGTTGTGTTTCCCTACCCTGACCAAAAAAACCCCTGAAGAGATACCTAAGAGCTCCTGAGTGGGAAGGGGATGAGCCAGTCAGCCCCTGGAAGTGTACCTGTCCTCAGCCAGCCAAACCCTTCCCTCTCCAGACACCAGGAGCACTGGACAGCCTGGGAGAGGAGGCGTCTGATACAGCGTGAACGTGGTCTCCAGAGACCTTTGTTTGTGATCCCACGGCTTTTCCTCCTGGGTTTATCACCTCAGGCAGGACTGCAAGCGGGAGGTGTGCTCTGTAGTGTCCTTCTATGTATACACTTACCTACGCTTGTGTCGGTGTTTAGTGACTACTGAGGATGCTCAGCAGCTCCAGGGCTGGGGTCCAAGGCATCTCGGCTCAGGCACCCGGAGAGGAGTGGCAGCTCCTTGGAAAATAAGCAAGCCAACCCTCCGAAAACACTCGCACTCACCATTTCTGAGACACAGCTGAGATGTCCAGCCCTGCCCAAAGGGCAATCGATGGTGTGTTTGGGCTCCCTGTTGCTTTACGTGTACCTGAGCGTGCTTATTTTATTTAAGGAGTTGGTACATAATGAGTCTTAAAATTAACTGACTGCCTGTTGACTTGTCACCCTGTGAATGAAAACACATTGCTAGTAATTTGTTTGACATTATTCTGTGCTGTTGTCAGGCTTCTAATTACATTTAGAACATAACCCAGATGTCTGTCTGTCTCCTCCTGTCTCATTATTATTATTTATCTTTTTTATTGTATATCACAGAGGGAAATATTCCTCTGCAGTGATCAAGTCTGCCTCTCTGTCTTTTCAGGAGATTAGTGGGTGGTCGCAGGTTTATCTCTGTGTTGCTTATAAAAGAAGGTGCTGGTTTGGGCATCCAAAATTGCCAGTCCCTTGCGACTTCGGATTGACCTTGTGTGCGCTTTAGGGGTAGTGAAGCGTGTTTGTATCGACATTAAAATGTTTCTGTAGATGCTGCTTGCTAAAAACAATCACGTTCCTCACCTTATTCATTTTTAAAGAAGAGGTAAATTGCTCGTGCTTTTAGAAGATTAAAATATTAATGTATTTGAATATAACAGTGAGAGAGAGGTGAGGCAGAAGGGGTTGCCCTTTCCAAATGTGCACAAACGAGCGATCTTTGATTGAATCCGTTGGATAGGTGTGTAACTTCTTGCCAACACTGGCTTTTGATAATTAGCAAAGGAAAACTCAAGTTGCACACTGTGAGGTTTTATTGCTTGAAACCTGTCTTGTAATGTGAATTTTCCTAGAGCCACAAGCTTTTAGCACCAGAAACACAAATTTCCGGTAATGTAGTGGATCATTAATCCCTGTTTTCCAAAAGCATTAAGTCACTTAAACATCAAAAGGCTGCTACTTTCTTAATGGGACCGTTGGACGCGTTACCTCTGATCCCACTTGGAGAGAGCTGTGTTGGCCACCGAACAAGCTCTGTTCCCCTTATGGTGCTTCTTTTTTAGCTGATCTAAATTCGCAAGGCAGCGGGGGTGTGTGCAGACTGCTTTTAGGGATAAGAAACTTGACTCTTGGTCCCCGCTGACTTGGGGTTTCGGTGTTGTTGATCACCAGCTTTCCTACCTCTGAGTTGCAGAAGATTGGTATTATATTTAAACGCTGTTTCCTTGGACAAAAGAGTCTGATCTGGCTGGCCCCAGCAGCGAACAGATTTTTCTGTTCTGCAAAACTTTGTTCAAACAGAGCTCACGGTAGAGGAGAAGGCGAAAGTATGGAAAGGACGCAGTGGGTTGCCATGGGAAAGAAAAACTGGCAAGGAAGAATAAAGGAAATAAAGCATGTTCGATACAAGTGATAGATGTGACGCTTGGCTGTAGAGGCTGCAAATTATTATGCCATTAACTACAAATACATCCCTGATTTCCCCCCGCCTGCATCCCAGCCAACAGGATATTAATGAAGGGCAAACTGCAAACAGAAATCCTCTGAACTTGGCTTGAAGCAGGCTGCGTTTTGCCTTGCCTCTGTTGTTCCGTGCCCGTGCGATGGTGCTTTTTGATCTGCTGCTCTTGTTACTTGGGCTCTGGGCATCTGTTTGACCTGCCACCTGTGGCAAAGAGCTTCTGGCCGCGCAATGACAGGTCATTTGCCGCATCTGGAGTAAAGCGGCGCCAGGGACAGAAGTGAAACCCTGGGTGTTGGTGGAGGAGGAGCCGCTTTCCAGAGGGACAGAACTGATGGGCAGAGTTGGGCTCAGCTAAAATACTGCTGGGGTTTGTGTCTTGAGTATCTTGTCCTGGAGGCTGCAGCTGGGAGAGAGGCTGGAGGGGAGAACGTTGTCACTTGAAGTTCCTCCCTGCTCCCTTCCTGCTTTTGTTGGCAGTTAACGGTTAAAGGGGTAAAGGCGTTTCTGGCTGTGGGCACCCGGTCCCACGCCTGGCTGCCCTCTCAGTCGAGGGTCTGCGGCCGCAGCTGCCTTTGAAGATCTTGGCCTTTATAGGAGCTGACAAACAAGAACGAATTGATGACTCACCAGCACAATAATGTCAGAAAAGCTCGTTTATCTTGCTGTTCCTGCACATTCTTCAACCTGTAACTATTTTATGCTGTTTTTAGCCTGAAGGGAGGTCGTCGTGCCCACGTACAGCACAGGATGGACATTGAGAGTGGGCACTCTCGGAAGAGAAGTGTCTGTGGTGCAGCGTAACGCTGCAGGTGGATCCGTTTTCTTCGTGTGAGAGAAGATAGTGGTGGATTGCCAAAGCATGGTTGTGAGAAGTTTTCAGTCCAAGTGGTTGGTGGAGCAAAGAAGGATTTCTCTAAGATTGGTGGCGTTTTTTTCCTGAAGCAGCACAAAACAGGACTGTGCTCCCTGGCTACATCTGTGGCCTCAAGCTCGGGAAAGCTGTCTGTCCCTATGTGTTTTCACAGGTTTGGGGCTTAAAGTGGCAAGTTCATTTTTGGATAGCGAGGGGGGGGAGAAATCCTTGAAACAGCAATGGAGCAGTAATGCAATATGCCAGTTGTGGGGAGGGTGGAAAAAAATCGTAGGAAAAAGAAAAGCTAGTTTGAGGTAAGGAATTAAGAAGATATAACAACATAAATTTATTGGCTTGTCTTTCTGTTACTAGTTGCTGTGTTCACAAAGTGTGGCATCCAGTGGGTGTAGCATTTTTCTGTGATGGGAAGTTATCTTAGTAAATTAAGGGTTTATTAGGAGAAGCCACGTGTTTTCCAGCCTTCAGCCAGGACCAGGTATGAGGGAAGCGTGACTCCCGTCACCCCGCTCTCTGAGCACGTAGCAGTGCAGGGTGAAACAGGCGTTGCGCCTCGGCGTGAGCGCGTCGCTGCGCCGGTCCCTCCTCATCTCTGTGCACTTTGTTCTGGGTATTATGTCTCTGGTGACAATACATGATCTAAACTCGCTGGACTGCGTGTGTGTGGGGGTCTGTTGTGTGGAGTTAGTTTGACTTCCCTGCTTCTTTTAGCCCTACTTTCTTGTTCCACACTAAGCTTGGATATTGATTATATACTATGCAGCCTCTCCCTACGCCCTTCCTCTCCTGCTGTGACAGTGACAGCTGCTTGATCATTTTTGGTAAGAATCTTACCTTTGCAACTGCAACCTTAAAAAAAAAAACAAAAAAACCACCAGCCAAAAAAACCCCTAAAGAAACCCTCCAAACCATCAAAACCCCAATGAGGCTTTGAAGAAATGTCGGTGTAATTTAAATGTGTAACACCCATGCTCAGGCTTTCTCCCTGTACCTGCTATCTCATTTCCCTTCTCTCAATAGCTCTGACTAATGCTGGGATCTTTCTCTGTTTGAGCTCTGCTATTTATGAATCGAGCAAGTCTTATCTGAAGGCTTGTGAATGCTTACAAGTACGAGGCGGGCTCGGATGAACAATGTGTATAAATAGAAAATAGTTGAAGGACCGAGTCCTCGGAATAACAATTGAGAAGAGATGACCCTGTTGAATATGTGATGAAGCAAACAACTTTCCTGCTTGTCAGCTCTTGGGTTGCTGGCCTCGGTGAGGGTAAGAGTGTATTTCTGTTGCAGGACTTGCCATGCAGAATTAAGGTCAGCTAGGCACTCGGAGGTGATCCGGAATCCTGCTGATCTTACCGCGCTGAAGAGGTGCTTTCAGTAGGGTAATCCTTGGGAATGGTGCTGAGGGCACCTGCAATAGACCTGATGATTTATTTTCCTTTCTAATCAGCGTTGCTGACTGAGGTACCCATCTGCTGCCCTGCTTTCTTCTCTGCAACAGGCTGATGTTTTGGCAGTAATCCTCAGCGCGCTCACTTGCAAAAGGCTGGGAGGCCTTGGCACTGTCTTTGACGCGATCATCTCTCGTGCTTTTCCTCCCCTTATTGCAGCCCTCCTGTATGTGTGGTCACTAAACCAGCTGTTCTCATCGCACTTCATGTTCCTCTGTATCCCTCGGCTGTGAGGGAGAGAACAAGAGCGCTTGTGAACCTGTGTAGTGCCCCTCTGAAAACGGAGGGCTGCCTTGCCATCCTCACCAGGAGGAAGGAGCAAAGCTGGACCTACGTGGGTGCATGGCAAAGGCTTCTGTAAGTGCTTTCTGGTCCTTGAATGCAAAAATCCTGGGTGCACAACGTTGTGGCTCATTTAATTACTGTTACCACGTAGTGTGTTTAGGGCAGCGTTTTGAGAGTAACTGGCATCAGGGGTTTGGTAAACTCATTACTTGTTCTGCTTGTAACAATTGCTGGGTCTCCCTGGCCCTACCTAGGGAAAATAATCCACTCATAACACCTTGGAAGAAGAGCTAGAGAGGCTGCTGCTGAGGCCAGGGCAGTTCAAAATGCGTGGTGGTGATGCTGCTGTTCTCATTTTCTGCTGGGTGTCTGGAACTTGTGTTAGCAGAAAAGATTTGTTACACTGGTTTCAATGCAGAATAAGCATAAAAGTGCCCTTAGCTGCGTTTCCAGGAGGCGGCTAACGCACATACATAGTTATCGCTAACATTTAGTGATAAGGCATCTGTACTCTTTCCGTGACACAGTTGGATAGATTCAGCAGCAGCCCTGCGCCTTGGCTGAGCTCGCCTGGCTGACTCGCAGAGAACCTGTGGAGCTGCTCTTGGACTCTGCTGCTGAAGGTGGTGCGTGATGAGCACTGCAAAACCTGGTCGTTTGTCTGTTGAGCACAAACTCTTTCATTTCAGTCTTGTTGGGCTGTGGCCGCTCAGGTTCTGTCGTCCTTGGTCACGCGTGTGCTAGGCACCTGCTTCACATCGAGGACACGGGCCACAACGCGTCACTCTTGGTGCTCCCCTTTCACAGGGGTGTAGGTAAACTCTTCCCTCTCCCTGGGAGAAGAGGAGCTCCTGATGTGCTCAGAGAGGACAGCACAGGGCCACAGCCTGCCCAGGAAATTCAAGCCTGATTGGGAACAGCGGTGGCTCAACTTGGACTCGGGCAAGTGAGGGCCGTTCTCATGCCCGTGGCAGTCTCGCTGTGATAAAGATAGTATTTCTACACGGCACTCTGGGCACTGTCATGTACCTGGACAGCTTCTTTATTAATGTTGACCGCTTCTCTGCCCACTGAGGCATCCATCTGCAGCACTGACTGGAGAGGTGCAGGAGAACAGTATCCTGACACCTATGGTCAAAACCGGCCCCTTTTCCCCTTGCCACAAACCCTCCCTCGTGATGTTTTCCAAATGGCAACCCTAAGTATGTAAAGATTCGTGTGTTTTCTGTGAACACAGCTGCTGCTCTTGACCCATCTGCCAGAATTCTGCTCTTCAGACACAGCTTGCTTCCTCCCAAAGTCTGCCTCCCTGTTCCATTGGAAACAAACATTTTAACACAGCTTTGCTTAATGCAAAAGAACAACTAAATCCCCTTTTAAGGGCATGTTTCAGAGCATGAATGAATGCAAGGATGGGCTGAATCTGCTGTCAAATGGATGTTTGAGTTTGGACAACTGCATAAAATATTTGTTGTTGTGGAAAATCTATTCTTCCACTGCATAAAAATTCCTTAAGCAAGCGTGTCTGGGCAATGCCAAACCTGGTTAGTGTAGAGTGAAGCTTCTTGGAGGCTCTGTCCTTCCTGCTCAGAAGAAAACCAAGTCCCTGCCTCATCTTCAGTTGAGTATTGTTCTGAGACAAGGGCTTTCTCAGCAGCACAACAATATTGGCAAAGGAGAAAGGAGAGCAATTCACTTTACTACTTAAAAGAAATGAGGGGGGTACAAAGAAAAGGAGCAATCACCAATTACCAAAAACCCACACGCAGACTTAAGAGCAAGCTGATGAAGAGCGTGCTAAGACGGGCATGGAACTGAATTACGGAGGGCCTGGACCGTGCAGGCAGGAGCCTTTCCACATCGTCATTGTCTTGCTGCCAAGAGCGTGCTCACGAGAATTCAGTGAGAAGTGCTCTTCTAGGAACCATATCATTACAGACTTGGAAATTCTGGAAACCGAGTGGATGCAGGATAGCTAGCACGCCCTTTCCTCCTTCGTGCTAAAAATGTCTCTGGAATGACCTATGTCCTGGTCTGGCTGCTGCTCCTGCTGGCTGGGGACAGCGGCCTCTGCGGGACTCTTCTCCCCTCCTGGTGCCCCAGCTCCTGCTGAGAGGCAGTGGGAAGAGCTCTGCAGAGCCGGATGAAGCCCTCCTCTCTCCTGCCGTGCCTCTCTTCTCTCAGGACATGCTTCGCCTGGCTGATGAAACTCTTGCATCTTCTTCACCGCTCCATCAGTAGAGATGTTGATCTTTCCATCCTAGAGGCTGAATTTTTGACCTGTGCGGGTCCTGCTGGACAGGCGAAGCTGCTTTGTGTCATGTTGCCTGTCTTAACAAAGTCAGTATCTGGTCGTGGTGGGGCTTCCTGCCTTACGGGGCCGTACTTTGATAGGAGATACAGACAGACAGGAGGAAAATCCGCTGCAGCCTTTGGGCTCTCAGTTAGCACCTCTTAACTGTGCTCTGGGGGGGTGGTGGGTTGTGTGACCTGTGCTCTGGACAGCCTGCGCAGCTCCCTCTGCCACTTGGTAAGTGTGTGCTCTTCTGAAGAGGAAAACTTGTGAAACTCAAGTAACAGCTTCCTAAATTCCTCCCATACAGCAGTTCTTCCTGCAGAGGAGCAGCGTTGCAGGATGAGTAGTGACTCCAGGGGCTGACTCCCTCGTTCCCTTGAAAGAGAGCTTCCTCGGTGCGTGCTTTCTGCAGCACGATGCTGTATCTGTGCCGCCGTGTCCAGAAGATATCTGGGCGTTTTTATTGTAATTGTGTTTGTGCATTCAGATCAATTTTGATGGTTATGAATGTTCAAAAAAAAAAATCCCAGAGATCTTAATAAGCTAATTTGGTAACTGTTTGTGGCTTTTGTTGTTCCTCTTTGTTGTGAGGACAGAACTGGTTCATGCTGAGGAGTGCTGCATGAAAATTATATTATTAGTAATTACTGATAATTTCTTGTCTGGAAGCTTCAGGTTTGTGGGAGCACTTAAATCCATTTGCTTCTGTATTCCCCCTGGCTTTGCCGTAACGTCTCGCGGCACCGTGTACCTCAAGACACTTCAGCAGTTCCCTTTTCTCCATGGCAACTTCTCTCAGCGGTTCCTGTGTGGCAGCGAGGCAGTTCTCTCTCTTTCTGCCTTGACGAGGTTGTTGCGCCCGGTCACTGCGCATCACCGTGCTGTACAGGCTTCCCCGAAGTGAAGGGAACCGCTCCAGCCCCGGGCCATTAGGGACCTTGGTGCAAGGCGATTCCTCAGGGATGAGGGGGGAGGCAGAGGGACCAGTGTGTGCTTCACGTCTTCTCCTCCCCCAAAGAGAAATTGTAATTTTCTTTTGATTTTGAACGTGGTGTGGTAGTACAGTGGGTTTTGTTAGCTGGCAAAGCTAAGGATTAGTCACAGAGACTTGTTTTGCTTTCTTCTGGAGAAGCTGGCAGAAAGGTAAAAAGAAGAAGGTGTACAATTAAACAAAAATGCCTGGAAAAACCCAACCCTAAACCCCCAACTTTTCAAAGAGAATTACAGTATTGCTGTACTGGAGAGCATCACCTAGATGCAGTGTCTCGGATCTAAATGAGCGGAATTGCTGATTTTTGAGGCGTGTGTGGGAACATGCAGTGGGGGTAATCTTACCTGGCGTATCGCTGAGGAAGTGGGAAGAAATGGAAATACTGCTTACTTGTTTGGTTTGAGAGTGAGGGGTTTTTTTTTTTCCCCCTCTACCAAATACTGAGTTCTTTCTTCAAAGATCATCATTAGAATAGAAACATTTTTATTATCCTCAGACTGAGGTTGAGGAGGACTCCTTAAAACCTGTATCTTCTGGTTTGATTTGGTTGCCAGCATCCTAATTACTCTTCTAACCGTGCCTCTATCTCCTCTCCTTTCATGTCTCCGAGCCGGACTGAAAGTAGCCTCAGACCGGAATTGCTGAGGGAAGGGAATCTTTGCCATAGCTGAGATAAGCAGCGTTTGTAGGGGAGGACGGCTGGTGGCCAGCACCTTGCACAGGACCCATGGCCTCGGTGTTTGCTTGCTGCCTCGCGCGCTTTCGTCCTCGCTTGGGAATGCAGCCTGAAGGTGGGCGGCCACGGGGTCATGTTTTCAGCCAGCACTGGCAAGGGGTGGTGGTTTGAAATTTCCTTGGGAATAAATAGTAAGTACGCCCTGGGAGATACTTGGTGAGGCAGTTCTTGCAGGCAGTGCCAGCTTTGGAAATGAGCAAGCAGAAAAAGCAGTGGGACTCGCTCCTGGTTTATTTTCTATTTTTTTTCTAAGCTGTAGTAAGTTTATCTATATTTTTGACCTGTTTGGTTTTGTTTAATGTGGAATCCCAATGCCCAGATATTCATAAATGTTGGATTCCGTACTGGTTGGAGAAGATGAAGAGGTGAAGGCTCTGGGGTATAAGCCTGTGGCTCCTTAGTCCAGGTAATGAGGTGGCAGCGACTTTGATTCCATGTGTCAGCATCTTTTGATGACTTTTTCCTCAGGAAGGTAAGTAAAGCTGGAGGGTAAACAGCCCGTTCGGAGCAGTGGGCTCGCGGTCCAGGTTGAGTTTATGTTTGTAGCTTTGTTTTGAGTTTTGTTTTTATTGGCTGAAGAAATGCTTACGCTCTTCTGGTGCTCTGTGAACTCAGCTGCTGTGCCCTTGTACTCGGAGAGGGAGGAATGCGTGTTATTTAGTGCGATGGAAGTGCCTGTCTGTTTTCAGAGGCTCCAACTTCACGATGTGTAAAACCTGCAAATGCCAAAGCATCGGCAGAGTGAGGCTTAACTTTAGTCTTGTCCAGATAATTAATGGCAGACTTGCTCTGATTTGTAAAATAACAACTTCTCACTGATTAGTTCATGTAAACACCAATAGGTTTTTAATGAATTGATTCTCCCCCCCTCCCCACCCCCGCTTTTGCAAGAGTTATTAACAGCACATGGAAAATGTGACTGACCCTTAAAGGTCAGATTCTAGTCTACTGTTCAGCTTTTATTGTCCCCCTTGACAGAGAACATGACATATTTGCTCTATCTCCTGTCCAGATTTGCTTTTTTGTGCATATCTAATTTTTCCATGTGTGTGAACTTTAAATAGGATTTTTATAAAATATGGTGGCAGTTAAGCTCTTCTCAGAATGCAATTTACTGTATCTTATAGCTTCTGCTGATCTTTTTTTAGTTTCTTGCTAATGATGATATTGATTGGAGCATGGCGTTTTTCTGCAGCTGAAAGGCAAGGTTATGCTATTACAGGGGTTTTATTTTTTTTAAAGGCTCTCTCACGATAACAAATGCACCCAGGCAGCAGTTACCAGAACTCATTAAGTAGCTGTAAAACCTCTAACAAGATAAACCGTTTAATGTATTGACTTGTTAGTGTCCTTAGCTCCGCTTTTGATGAAGCGGTAGGTAGAGCGTATATTTAGAAACTAATTCCAGAAAAAAACATAGCCGTCAGGCTAAAGTATTTTTCAAGACCCAAAAAGCAATCCTGTGGGGTTTTTTCCTAAGCAGAAAGTCATGTGCCGCGTAGGAAAGATGCTAGCGGTAAAGCTTTGGCTTACCAAAGGGAAAAACGGGGGCAATCAGCTCGGACCATCGCAGCCGTCCTAGGAGAGCAAGAGGCACACGTTGCCTCCGCGGAGCTCCCTGTTGGACAGCTGGCGCGACGCGTACTCCTGTGTACGCCGAGCAGAGGGAACGAGGATGCAGTGGCGTGAGCTGCTCGGTGTAACTCGCACGTGATTGGAGTGTGTGCGTGCCTGGAGCAAGCGATGTTCCTTTGAGGTGGGCAGAACAGCTTCTCCTGGAGTGCTGCAGGCAGCTGCGCCTTGTGCCACGGTAAGCAAGTTTGCTTTTTACTGCCTGAGGATGGTGTTTGTCCTGGGAATTTCTGTACAGTCCTGGTGACAAGCACACTAAAATTTGTCGTTCTTTGAGCTAATGAGCCTGAAGCAAACATCCCTGACCTTTTGAAAAGCGTTCGTGTCCAGGTTTGCTTCCAAGCCTCCTGGAATTTGGCTTGGCTTTTATTTCTGGCTGTTGAGGGAAGGGGCTGTGGAGTGTAGTGCTCTGCGCTGGGCAGGCTGTGGATGTTATTCCGCTGTCTGGAAAGGGTTTGGGAGGTTTCTCAGGCATCTTACCGAGTGATTCAATTTGCAACAACCAACCTCCTTCTGTGCACGTTGCATTGCTCCCAGTAGGGCTGGCTTGCTTCTGCCAAGCCCTGGAATCTGAGCAGTTTTCCAGAACAAGAGCAGAGCATCCCAAATTATTTCTTTTTCTCTTTCCTTTTCTTCGATGTCACACAAAAACGCTTCTCTGGAGTAGGCAGGTATGTAATGGAACATATTTAAGCTCTTTTTTTTTTTTTTTGCTGGGAGTGTCTTCTGAGCTTGCAGCTGGAGGTGTGGGCTTTTGCTGGGTGTTTTTTCTCTGTGGGGAGGTTTGCTGCTCTTACACATTCCAGTATTTATTTGCTTAATTGATCCTGTTCATGAGGAAGAAGGAAACGCTTTACCCAGTCTAAGAAAAAGTGAAGAAAGTTCCTTTATGTTTAGCGACACGAACAAGAACACCCCTGTATTTAACAGGGAAGAAGGTTGCTTACGAGGGCCAACCCGTTTGCCCTCTGAAATAGCCCCGCTGAGAAGTCCCACCAGGCATCCTGAGGGACTGACAAAAGTTTTGCTGACTTCAGTTTGGTGTTGGCCACGTTACCTCTGAGTGCCCGAGCTGCTGGAGAAGATCTTGCAGGTGTATGTATCTTGTTTCACCATGCGTGTTTTACCTTGTCAGCTTTTTGAGGCTTTTCTCTTCCCTGCTGTGGTTTCTGTGGGAATGCCATGGCTTGGGGTGGTGTGTAGTAACCCTCACGACGGCTGCACAGGCACTCTGCGTTGCTCAGCTTGTGCTAATTTTGTGCCTGAATCGTGATGCAGGAAGGGGCAGAGTGACACTAACTAGGAGTGCCAGCTACAGAAATGGCATCTCCATCTCCATCCCCTGGAGCTGAGAAGGTTAAGCCAAAAAACTTCAAAAGCTGATGTTGACTGACAGGTTTGAGGATGGAAATAACGGTTGCCCTGATCCAGGAGCACACGC
>NW_010424635.1:40022-40301 GCF_000710305.1 Buceros rhinoceros silvestris
GGAAGAGCTGGGCTTCTGTGGTTGACCCCTTCTATCAAGGGAAAAGTTTGCCTCTGCCAGAAGAATAGGTACATGTTAAACCATCTAAGGGACCTGGGAGTGTTCCTAGCCCTGTGCACAAAGCTGCACGCATTTTAAAATAAAACTGCTGACACTTCTCAGCTGTCCTTTTGTGCTGAAGGAGCGTATGGCCTTATTTTGAAAGTGAAAAAAAAAAAAAAGAAACCCCCCCCCCCCCCCCCCCCCCCTCACCCACAACCCAAAAAAAAAAAAAAACCC
>NW_010424635.1:40327-46183 GCF_000710305.1 Buceros rhinoceros silvestris
GGGAGAAGGGCCGTTTGGCTTTTTTTTAAAAAAAAAAAAAAAAAAAAAACCCCCCCCCCCCCCCCCACTTTTGCACTAGCAAATACTGTAAAGAGGAAAATGTACCTTTCTTTACTTTCCCCCGTAACAGACTTTGGAAATTCAGCCATTGTTCTGTAACACAATGCGCTTAGAATCCTGTCTGCCAGCTTGGAACTGGAAAATCTTTTCAGCTCAAAATAAAGTCTGCAAGGAGAATAGTTTCCATGTTATCCCCAGTTAGAGGAAAGCTACTGCTCTTCAGTCTGAAATAAAGATTCCAGCCAACTTTGGTGCTTTAAGACACAGTAGTGGTTGTCCTAAATTAGACCACTAGCTTAGCAAATCTGCTCTTCTGCATCCCTCTTTGTGCTGACCAAGGCAATGGAGCGAGTTTCCCATCAGCTTCTCGGTGTTGCTGGTGCTTTCAGTAGCTTTCAGAGCGTGATTTCAATTGCGTAAAACATCAGACAGAAAACTCCCCAAATTCTAGTGAGCTGGCAAGAGGTGTTCAAAGCTTGCCGTTGTCCTTTCTTCCTCTTTAGCCTGACCCTGCGCTGGAGAAGGCAATGATTTGTTGGAATTGATACAGTTAGAGCCGTTTGTTTTGTACGTGGGAGATGCTTCTAATGCATCCTGGAAGCCGGTCCTCGGCACGGTGCCTGCTCCTGTCCGTTCTTCTGACAGGGCTGGCGGGACCTCGTTGCTGAATTTGCGGAAGAGAATGGGCAATCTCCTTAGATGTTTTTTTCATCTGATTTCAGTGATCGACAAGGATCGACTGCATCACTCATTTCTGATGCATTTTCAGAAGCAGCAATTCTGGTTAGTTTGGGACTTGGAGGTTTTCTCTCCCATTAGCTAATTATGGCTGTTATGCTCTATTGTCATTATTGTCACTTGGTATTTTTGAAAATTAAGGGTGAAAAGTAACTGCATCACAGTGAAACTCACCAATGAGGCTCCCCGAGCCTACTGTGAGTCACCCTTGCTGTTTTTAGTGACAAGAATAAGTTTTCTTTTACAACTGTTGACTCCTGCAAGCCCCACAGTTACGCATTGGATGAGCAGGAGATGTGTCCTCGCTCGTGCCTTGGTAAGGGCCACTGTCACCAGCGCATGGCTAGGGAGGCATCGTACCCGCACGTGGCTCCTGTCTGGTCAGCTGACTTCTTGCCTCTCCACCTCTAACCTAAGGCCAAGTTACACTTTTTACCGGGTTTTGGATCGTTTTGATCTTTACCGACTTTACGAAAGGTGCTGAAGCTGAGTAGTGCTGTCCTGAGGAGGGGAGGGGTAGCTGGTTCTTGGCGAAAGCTTGTATTGCAGTGGGAGAACAGAGAGGATGAGGTCCTGGATTTGTGTAATTGTTGATGCTTTCTTTTTTTTTTTCTTAGTTCTTTGGTGGTTTCTCTCTTCTGGTCTTGTGTCTGTATAGTTTCATGAAAGGGTCATGGTGAGCGAATGGAAGCCATCAGCAGGGTAGTGCTGGTATGCAGCACTCGCCTTCTGGGGAAAAGCAACTAGGAAGGTGGTTAAGGACCTCTTACTTTGTTAACTTCACACCTTCCCAAGAAACACAATCTGAAATTACCTTTCCTTTTTCTACTCCTTGGTTTGTTTTTGCAAGAAATTGCCTCCAGTAGAGGTCGGAGATATTGGCCAGCTCCTCTGATGTGAGTCTGCCCTCAGATCCCAAGTTCTTCAGTTCCCAGTTAAATGATGCTCTGATTCGCTTTCCTTCTAGCTGCCTTGCTGTTCCTCAGGTAGCATGGTATGAAACAGAGCTTTATCTCACAGGTTGTGCTGAGACGTAACCCTGCCTTCAGCAGGTTGGGCTTTGGAGAGGTCTCCTGTTCGGGCAGGTGGGATATAACTGATGGTTTGTGACAGTTATGGGCATCCTTTGAAGCACCCATTGCACGGGTTTCGGACACCGCTCCAGGTGAGCTGGACCGTGGAGGCAATGCACAGTGGCAACTTGTCTTCTCCTGAGCTCTCTCCGGGATTTCTTCATTCCATCATGGCTTGGTGCCCTGCTTGCACCTGAGAGTATTATGAACGTGTTGGTTGGGGGCAAATGACTTCTGGAATCTGGAAACTTCATAGTCCTGTGCTGGGGGGAGGTGGGGAGGGATGAGTAAATCACACAGATGAAGCCATAAGGCATGACTCTGGAACGAGCTTGGCTTGTATCTTAATTTCATGACATAAACAGTGCATGTGAGCAACGGAGACAATCTTTTAGAAGTGGTGTATGTAATTAGCGATATTTTTAATTTTTTTCTTTTTAGAAGTATGGATTGTTAGTGTGGCCATTGCTTATGCTTTTCTTGTAATTATCATGACTGGTATTTTTAGGGCAGCTTTGCAGCTTGTCTATTTTCTCCTGCGTTGGCTAAAAATGTTGGTCTCACGTGACATGATAAATATTCTCTTGGAAACTGATGCCGTATATATCCTGAACTTCCCTTCTGCTGATGTCTGGATTTGTTCCTTAAAACTGCAACAGCAGGAGCTTGGAGGAAAGGTGTCCCTTTTTATTAAAGCCTGTGCTTATGGCTGTTACGGTCTTAAGAGCAGCTTGAATAGCCTTTGCAGATAAAGCTGGAAGTTTTTGTTTGCTTTAGCTTTTGGGTGGTATTAGCCCTAGTTGTAACCTCTTTCAGTTTCTGTTATCTTTTATTTGGACTTCCTAGAGCCCTGATCCTGTGGGGAGATTCATGCCGACAGAGCCCTTCTGTGCCGAGGTGCCAGTGAGGAGGCCAGACACCGTACTGCTCTCCTGTGGCACCTCTCCCCTCGGCAGAGCTCAGTCTTGCCTGCTGGAGCCACAGGACATCTCTGGGTTTATTTACTTATTTTGAGGTTGCCCTTACAGAAGCTTTTTTCTGCTAGTACATCTATGTGTGTTCGAAAAACATCTGGGTATGTGCTCCTCCAGAGGCGCTGAGGACTGCATGTTGCTGGTGCCCTGCCCCAGGGCTTGTCCCTGCTGTCCTGCCTCAGCTCCAGCTGCAGTAGCTGTCTCCTGGCCAGCCAGCCCCGCTCTGAGGACTGTGGAGCCTCAGCACGGGTTCAACATCCCCCCCAGAATGTGTCTGTGTCTGCTTGTGCATTGCATTAAGACCTGGTTTAATCAGAGCTGTAGTGGGAACCTTCTGGTAGAGGTGGAAATGGCTGTCTCCAACCCCAGGGGTTTCCAGGCTGGCTCTTGCGGCGAAGGACTCTGTGCTATGGCAGCTGGCACTGCTGGGAAGGCTGCATCAAAACACCATCTAGAACTGGTGAAAGACGAGTGCACTCTTTGTGTTAATGGTTTCTGGACTTCGCTGTCGTTCAGGGTTTTGGCTTACTGCTGAAACGAAATAAAAGCGCATCTGTGGAAAGGCAGAAAGGGACCTTTTAGGCTAATGAAGCTGTGTTGTCTCTGACGAATGGGCGGCTAATCTTCTGGAAAAGGGGGAAGGTTGACTTTTAACGAGAAATTATTAGATGTAGAGTAGCTGTTAAATGGACAATCCTCTCTAGCTTGTCCCCTTGAAGTGTTCTATTAATTGAGAACCCCCTTTAATCCATTCTTTTAAAAATTAATTAACATTTTGAAAACCACTTCTTCGACTGTAGCAACCTGATTCAGATTAAATTGGGGTTGTGTCATGAGTGCTTCATGTACTTTAGCTGCAATTTATGGACTCTGATAATACTAACTTCATATATAAAAGCTGAAGACTTCTAAGAACAAGTCTAATGGGGTGACTTTTTTTTTTTCTTGTCATAGCACTTTGAATTGGCAGCAAAGAGAAAATGGAATCTGGTGCCTGGAGTGAGAAGTTGGATATTATTTTCTATTTGGCTGTGGATTTCTGGCTTGACTGTGAGCCAGCCTTTGCACAGTTTTGGACTAAACTGTCCAAACTTGACTGTCCCTCAGACATTTGCATTACCTGTGGGATGCAGGTACCTTTTAGTGCTCAGAATAATTGTCCTTTTCATCATGCCCTGCTGTGACCACAGCTGAAACGTTCGAGCCCTTTTGGCTCCTCTACCTGTGCTGTTACCCCCTCTGGATATGCCAAAACCCTCCAGCTTTTGGGGTTTTGACTTTCCACTGGCCAGTTCCAGAGGCTTTTTGATGCCGTGGCGCTGGCAGCAGGCGAGGAGGGTGAGCAGCATCTCCTCCCGTGGTCAGGCAGCTCCGGTGCTGTGCGTTAGGGGTCAGCACACACGTGTGCTCCTGACGTGACCGTGTAAGACAGTCCAGACCCCGAATCAGGTCACTGTTTACAAAGCAGATTTATGTCAGATATAAATACAGCTGTAATGCCCTTTAACGAAGGGCGTGTGGGGCTCCTGCAAAGGCTGGGTGGCACTTCTGCTGTCAGAGAGCTGACAGGCAAAGCTGGAACCACCAGGGTGGAGAAGTTCTCCAGGTGTGAGTTACAGCCAGGACAGGAACCGCAGTGCTTGGTCAAGGCTCTCGGAGCTGTCCCTGACCTGGGAACTCGGGGTTTGCCACTCTCTGCTCCATGCTCTGCTTCCCCAGCTGTCGTCAGGCTGGAACACGGTTTCCGTCCTACGGCACATGGAACGACAAGGCAAACACGGTGCTGTCGCAGTTTGTGGACTTGTTTTTGTCACGCTTGCTTAGGACGCTTCCAAAAAGGACGGTCCAGATACAGTTTGGACGCTTGATGGGGAACAGAGGAGGAAAGTGCATTTGAATGGGCCTCAGGGGTCAGGAAACAGATTTTGTTTCTGTTGTGTAGATCCTCATTAAATCCCTTTCTTTTGTCCCATGTGTGCAGAATGATGCCTTGGAGGACACCCTGACTGACTTGTGAAGTGTAATTTGTAGTTGGAGAAGACAGCTAAAATCCCATTTAATTTGAGGAATTCCACACGAGTCCTTGAGGAGCCCGAGGAATCGGCCCTCGGGCGAGAGCTCTCTGCTCGTCCGGAACCACAGCGTGTGGTCTGCGGCTCTCGAATGATGTGTTACACCCAGAAATTCTCTGTAGGACAGAGAACGGTTTCCTGCAGAGGGTCCGAGGGAAGCCCGACCTTGGCTCTTTGCCCCCGAGGCAGTGGGGAGAGGCTCTGGCAGGGGCTGAGCAGCAAAGCGGGTCAGAAAGAAAGGCCAGAGGAATTGCTTCAGAGGTTTGTCTTGTGGCTCTGACAGCTGACAAGTCAGTTTGTTTTGCGATTCCCAAGATATTAATGCTGCTGTTGGCTTCAGAGCACAACTTAATTACATCTGATAACGTTATCCACAGCAAGGACTATTTGCACAGGGTTTTGGGGATATTGCTGAAAGAGAGACTGTGAGTATCTTTTGATCTCGACGAGTTTCTTCCCTTGCCATTTGCAGGAACAGTCAGGAGATCTGTAGCCCTTGTCGAAGAGGGAGGGGTGAATGTTTGGTTGTGGCCGTGCTTTATCCCAAGCGTCGTGAAGCCCCACATGGTGACACCCTGCCTGGGCAGCTCTGCCAGTCCTCGTTGATGATGCTGCTCCACGAGTGCTCGCTCGGGATGGGTGACTCAGTCATATCGTGGTGTTCCCGCTTTTCTTGCCAGCACCTGCATTTGTCTCCTCAGGCGCTGCTCCTGTCCTTTGCTTGCGGCAAATTCATTATTTATTATTATTTTTTCTGAGCCTGCCCTGATGGGACTCGCGGGTTTCTGACTCACCTTCCTTCCACGGTGCCGTTCGCTTTCCCTGTTACATCACACCTTGTTTCACAAGTCTGCAAAATGATGGAAGCGATAGTTGAATTGCATGTCAAGAAAACGAAAGAAATAACTACTAAATAATATATAAGTAATAATAAATGAT
>NW_010424636.1:0-10066 GCF_000710305.1 Buceros rhinoceros silvestris
AAAAAATAAATTCTATAAATTCTATAAATAAATAAATAAATTCTAGCTACGATTTTAAAAATAGGCTTACTGTTCATCTTCAGTCTTTTAAGAGCTGTTTTCCCCCAAACTCTGGTGAATATAAAGTCTGTCTACATTTAGACTGTATTAGGGGTGAAACTGTACCAGTTGCTCTATCACCTAATGACCCTGCCCCAGCCAAAAAGGGGAATCAGGAAAAGGAAACATGACCCCCACACTGAAACGAAAACAGATTTAATGAAACAGCCAGATTGATACCAAATGCCAATATGAAGTATACAAAGTTATACTCAACCCAAAGAATGTACAGTGGTCATAGTATGTTGGAAAACAGCCCTCAGGAGGGGCAAGATCAGCTCCACACACACACCACACCATACCACACCCCCACACACCCCCCAAAAACTTCTCGCTTTGTAATGATTGTGCTCTTTATGGTATGGAATAGACCATCTGTGAACCAGATGGGGTCAGCTGCCCTGCCTGACTTGGAACTGCAGGCTATGGCTGGCCTGTGATTCTGACTGAGCAAATCCAGGGTAAAGTCAAATAAAGTTGTTTACGTATACTGTAAATGATCACCAAAACATCTGAAACTCTTCTGGGAGACCATAACACACTGAGGCGGTTAAGATTTTGTTTTGTGGAATACTAATGAGGGTTTAAAATTACATTTAAGAAGAGAATATGAAAAGATTGTTTTCTTTCCAGAGCTGAATTTTTAGTAGGTTTGTACTGAGTCACAGGACATCATTATTATTTTTTTCATCAGTAATGCCTTTCTAACCTCAATTAGCAAGGGGCCGGAAGCCACACTATGAATCCTTCACTGAAATGCAGTTGTCAGCTATGTAAATGACCTTATAAATGTGTCCTGAAAATGGAAATGGTTTATGAAAATTAACCTGAACCACAGTGTGCAAGAAGAGAAGTGTAAGAAATGATGGAATTAACTCATCAGCGTTTGGAACTATCGCTGGTCTCTACCTGAATGAAAACACATCGCTTGGAGAATCAACTTAGTTCCTCCAGAGGGGGGAAAGGAGACCTAGCGAACATTTTCAGAAATGCTAGGGTAGATGGAAGACATATCTCCCATTCAACCATTTCCCTTGTAAAAGTATTTTTTCATTCTCAGATTGTTTTTTCTCAGTGACAAAGAAACATAATTTTAAATATGTGCTGACCACCTGGAAAAACCCTACAATAAAATGGAAATAGATGAAAAATCAAGAGATTCATGTCTCCAAGGATGGAGATTATGAATCAATTACCTTGTGTCTCTCATTATTTCTTTAAAATGTTCTGAAGCAGGCTTAGCATTTTTGAGAAAGCCTCCAAGATAATTTAGACTACCTCAGAGCTGTGACATCCTCAATGATTACACCGCTCACTATACAGAGGAGTCACCTGAGAGTCTGGTCTGAGATTCGTGTTTTTCTGAACACACCAGAATGGTCAAGTTAAGTCTTAAGTTTAATGTTTGTTTCCTGCTGTGTTTCATTTGTATCACGGGGAGAAATCTGCTGAGGAGTTTCCTGAGCAGTTACAGGGTTTTATGAGTTTTTTAAATTATATTTCCAGTCCAGCCCCTTTATCAAACACACCACAGTTTGTGGACAGCATTTACTGCTTCATTTCAAACACTCCACTTATCACCCGGTTTCTGCTGGATGCTTTCCCTGCCATTTACAAAAAGGTTAATCTGAGATAGCAAGCAGCTTTCTTAGTACTGAGTATGTATTAATCAACATGGTGACAAATAAAAATCTTGCACACATCTACTACACCAGACAAACCTGCAAATTAAAAACTTGTTTAGCTGCAATTTTGTATAGCATCGGGAAATAACACTGATTTTAGGGCAGAGGATTTCTCTGAGGTGGATAAATAAATAACTCTTAATATACAATTCTATCGTATATAGTTAATTTTATTTTATGCTTTAATCAAACAATGTCTGTTGGGTTTATCATGAATAATGGCACATTAATAGGGACAATCAGGCTGTTAGACTGTTCATTTACTATACAACATAAAATTAGAGCACCTTTTATTTCAGTTGACAGATTTGAACCTTTTATACTGTGTGTGTAATATCCTAGGAGGGATATGTCTTTTAATATCTCCTGTAAACAATTTTTTAATTGCCATTTGCTAACTACAAAGATATATGTGGTCAGTGAAAGTGTTAGGAGTGAAAAACATGCTTAAAACGAACAACCCTGTTTTTTCATGGGCCTCCTGTTAAATAAACTGTCAGAACCTATGCACTACCCCAGACCAAAGATCAAGGGATGAGGTAGAGTATCACTGACCATCTAATCACATTCAGTAAGGGCTACATTCTCAGTAAGCTGTGAGTATGCAGGTCTTTGAATTTGAACAAGCAAAATGCTGCCTTCCCTTGTACTATCACACACAGTTAGAAATTGATAGCTACGTGCTGCAGTCTGACTTACAGAAAGTAGAAAATAGCAATGCTGGACCCAGCATCAACAGTGGGAGAGCAACAACAACTTCACAGTTACCACAAAGGAGACTCTGGGAGAGATTTCTGTGCACAGATAATTATAGTGCTGCTTGTTTTCCCATATCTGCCCCCTATACATTCAGTGGCATGCAAGCTGGCATATGCACGGCTTTATGTCCAGCAATTTGAAAGTATTTCTGAGGCTATTGTCAGGTCATTCACAACAAACTACTGGATACCATTTAGTTTTGCAATTACATTTAAAGAGAGGAAAAAAAACCAAATAGATAGTTGCATGAGTAGTGGTTATATTCTATTACTAATATTCTGCTATAGTTCTATAAATAATTAGGAGATAATTAACAAAAACTATGAAAAATTGCTTTGAGGTTAGTATTCCATAAAAACAAGACAATAATAATTGTGTTTATGACAGTGAGCATCTCAGAGAAGATATATTTGCCTATGGAGACAAATCCAGACTGGACATTTGAAAGGATTTGAAACTACAAAATTACTACAGAGTGCTAAAAAACTAGACAGATTAGAATCCTAGGTGGAAAAAGTAGCCTAGATAGAGAAAAGAGAAAGTAAAATCTCTCCATCTATGCTGAATAAAGGTATTTTTAGTGCTACTTGATCAAAAATGAAGATTATTTTGTCCATTAATATTTAATACCTTACTATTGTACATACCAGACATACTAATAAATGTGTTATTAGAGTCAGCTAAATATTGGTTTCCTGTGATCGTTTCCATTGCCTGTCTCTTAAATGTCCTATCAGTGTCTGTCCCATAGATTCAGGAATCACAGCTGGTTTATTACTTGTTTCTGCTTAAGGCCCAGGCTGCAAATCCCTCCCCTAGTATACTGAACCTCTGCATTATTATTCTTAGTGTCAGTCTTCCACATGCAAGGGCAATTCATCTGAATTCAGGGCAATCGTCCCGAAACAATCTAGAAGAAAATATGTATTCTGTATGTATTTGAGTATCTAAATAATTGTGTAGGAATTATTTTGTCAGAAAGGCCACTGCTTTCTCAACAGAAAATATAAATTACATCTTATTTTTCTAGGGTTCACCACTTTTGAGGTATATCTTTGAAAGAGGGCTTGAGGCAACATTTAGTCTTCAAATCCCAAACTGCAATCCGAAGAACGCTCCACAGCTGCTCTCTCATAATGCACATACCTAAATTTATAAGCCCCTCAGTCCTCCAGACTCCTAAGTCCTCCTACGCACATCCAGAATAATTTCTGGATGAGGTAGACCAGCTCAGCATCTTTCAGTTTAAAGATCAGATACATAAGACTTTTGGAGCACGGAGATACACAACCCTTCCTGGGCTGTGCACAGAGGCTGTAAGACCAATGCAGTAGCGCCTCCTTCTTTTTCATAAGTGAGTGGATTGTGGGGTTTTTGGTTTTGTTTGTTTGTTTGGTTGGTTGGTTTGGTTTTTTATTGCAATTCAACAAGTGAGAGCTCTTGTCAAATAAAAATAGAAAAATGTCACTGGAATAATATGTCTGGTATAAATTTCACTGGCCTAGCCCCCCAGTTCTGGCCCCTCCTTTCAAATGCACTTTAGACAAATCATCATTGTTGTGGCCAGCATCAGTAAGTTTACTGATACTTTTTCAGGCTTCAGGAGGTTAACTCAAACACAAATGAACTTCTTGTGCCTCACCATCATTTATTCTCCATTGGTCAACAGCTATGAAAAAAATGGAGAAACATAGCACGTCCTGTTACGGACTGTGAGATTTGTATGCAAGAGCTGTATGGGAGTTAGCAGGTGTGTGTGCTTTAATGACTGATGCATACTAAGGCCTGCAAAATCCTGGCTTCTGAAAGATGGAACATGCTTAGTAATGAGTTTGGTTCTTCCTTCTTTCAGTGAAGCACAAGAGTGAGCTCAGTTACTTGGTAGATTCTTATTACTGTTGTTCCACAATGGGAATTTTTTTTTATACTTTTTTTTCTTTACATATTGCCACTCATAGCTTTTATAGCAAACCTAATACATTATTGCTTCTTCAGTAGTTTGGAAATTTTAGCTAATATATGAGATGGTGAAAAGACTTCTTCCTCCCACTTGGGGTTCTAAGCAACTCTAATATGTACAAAGTTTCTGCGTGTATACTGTAGGCATCATTTTTGGTATTCTGATTTTCAATAAGCTGAATAAAAAATCTGGAGCAATTGTTATGGAGACAGCAGATTTCAGTGACGAGTTGCTAGAAGAGTGAAATCTCAGTCACACTGTCACACTGAAGTCATACTCAGTCACACTGAAGAAGTGCCCTACATGTAGAAGCCCCCTCATATATAGACCTCATTCCAATTTGGGGTATTGTGATGGATGCTCTCAACCCCCTTAACCAAACCAGCAGCAGTTTGGTATAGGCTCCAAGGAGGTGAGGGCCTGAGCCATCACCAGGTGAAGAACTCCCCTGGGAAACCCACAAAGGAGCAGGGCAAACAAAAAAGTTGTAAGTGCAGGGAGTCTCGTGCATACCTTTCCCAGTGTATGCAATTTGACTACAAGCCTGAGGCTGCAAGCTGTAAATTTCCTCTAGAATTTCCTGAACTGTACCTACATAGTCAAAAGAGGGCCTCCAGAACCTGCCTTGATCAGAAGATAAGGAGGCTTCAAGTCTACAAGCATCTACAGCAGCTTCATCTAGTCAAGATAACAGCCTGCTGCCTGGAGACAGGCAGGAAGGAATTCAACAAGGAGTCAGAAGATGTCAAACCAGAATCATTTTTGGACCCAATGAGGAATAAGAAGGCCCCAGACCCAGATATTACTATTGGACTGAACTGTCGCATGAGGGGTGGGTGAGTAGTCTGTAAAGGTATAATTACCCAGGGATTTCTTTGTTCAGCTGGGACCCCTCTCCAGAGATGACCCTGATGCTCTACCACTCTATTAAATTGCTTCTTTTCGTAAAATCTGATGCCTCAGAATCTGCTTCAGGAAACCTAGGATTTGAACTTTGGAGCAAACTAGCACTGGACTGAAGGTGAGTTGGGAATAAGCATGCTGAAACATTGAAACCTATCTAAATAATGTTAAAGATTGAGTTAACATATATAATCCCTTAGCCATAAACACATATAATCCACTGACCAAGTCTGAGGCTACGAGCAGACATAGCCACCCCGAGACTCCTCTGCAAGAAGGAGTGTAGAAAGCAAGAGTTCCATTCTGAACCTCGCGGCTCAATGGGAGGGTCTCCTCTACGTTTTGACATGTCCAATCTCCGTGCAAATCATTCCAAATCAATTCTAACCTGACTTTTGCTTGTATATTTCCTCCGTGCAGCAAGTAATAGAGTGAACCTTGCCATCAAACTCTATTATGTCACACCTTCATAAATTCTTTAAGTGATCTAAAACCATCACCCGTGATAGGTATATACCAGTAACTCACTGTGATAAAAAAATTGAGCTTTCTGTCTCAAATTTCTAAGGGCTTTAGAGATCATTTAAAAAAAAATAATAAAAGAGGTTATGAAGTGTATACATAATGACACCCCAAGGTTTTAATGAAAATAATAAATTCCTAATTAGAATCAAGGACAACATATCTTCTCACAAAGTCAGAAATATTATACTCCACAAAATTAATATGTGTTTCTTTCAGACACCGAACGAGAGTAATGTTTCACTACTTTTGCTGAATCTGCCCATTTTCCAGTTATTTCCACTTCCTTCTAACAAAAAAAAATATTTCTAATTTGACAGCTTTATGTATTCTCATCTTGAACACCCTCCAAAACTATGTTAGAAGGTAATAAATTTTAAATCAAGTCTGACTCAGGGATTTTTTTCTCTAAGAAATGTTTATTTCTCTGGGTAAAGGAAGTTCTGAGGATATGACATTTGTGAAGAAAAATTAGGGGAAATGGCTACTACAAATCATTCTTCAGCTATTTGCAGTAGCTATATGTTTTAAAATATCTGCAGTTCAGGCTACCATATGGGTAGCCTTATTTTGCAGAACAGATGTCTTCAAGTTTCAGAAACAGTGAAAAAAAAAAAGTACTGGAAAACCTTACAGCTAGTGCTTTTGTTTTCTGTCAGATGACTGACTCTAAATGGATGATACTCTTACAGAAACATCCTCCTGTGGATCTAGCTGTAGCAATACTGGGTGAGAATAGGAGCTGAGTTTTATCTTTAAAGGAAAAAAAGCCCTTTCATGTAATTCAAATGAGAAACCATTAAAACACACTCTAGCTCTTGGGAGTTTGGGATTTTTGAGTATGATTTATGAATCTGTAAAATAGCCTGTGTTTTTCCTCTGAGTACTATGGTCTACATTTATGATTACTGAGCTTATTTACTTTCTAATCAGTGTGTTAATCACTTGCAAGGTGGGTGCTATTAGCAAGTCATTATGAGGTAGCAGCAAGTAAATTAAATAAACGTAAAGAAACACATGGTTTCTGATTTGCTTAGAACAGTATCTCTGCAGGAGAAAGGTGCAAGTCTTGAAGAAGCACTGACAAGACAAGAAGTAATTTTGTGTAATGCTGCAAGTATTAACTTCACTATGTTGCCAAACTCCTGTGGCTTCCTCAACAGCTCTGAATAGTGATGTTCCATAGGTATCTACGTTGTGATTATCTGGTGACTTGTGCTGTGATCACATTTCTTTTGCAACAGGAATGCGTGCAAAGCGGTTAGTCTCTAGGCTGCTTCCTAGCATTTAAGAGCAATACAGCTGGTTGTAGGTGGGGGCGTTCAGGGTTGATGGCCATACACAGCCTTTTTTCCCCTTTTCTCTTCTTTTTTTTTTTTCCCCTTTTCTCTTCTTTTTTTTTTTTCCCCTTTTTTTTTTTTTTTTTTTTTTCCCCTTTTTTTTTCTTTTTTTACAGCTGGTTGTATTTTTTTTTTTTTTTCCCCTTTTCCCTTCTTTTTTTTTTTTTCCCCTTTTCTCTTCTTTTTTTTTTTTCCCCTTTTCTCTTCTTTTTTTTTTTCCCCTTTTCTCTTCTCTTCTTTCTTTTTTTCCCCTTTTCTCTTCTCTTCTTCCCTGGGAGTACTGCTTCCTTCAGTGCTAGCAGAAAACAGTATAGGATGAACGAGTTATTGACAGATGTCATAATTTGCAATCTGGACTAGATTCAGCTGAATACTAACTGTTGTCGCTTCTGGGTCTAGAACTGATTGTAAACAGAAATCATACAAAATCTGGACCACATTTTTAGTGCTCACTAAGTTCTGTTGTAGCCTGAGCTGAAGGCTTGGTTTATGGCTTCATGACCAGATTAATGTCTACAGTAAGTCCAAGTAGCGTGGTGGTGGACTATTTCTGGCGGTATCTGGCATGTGTTCTATGGATGCAGTAAGCTAAGACATGTAATGTTCAAATTACTTGTGCAGGGTCATCTAAAATGGCACAAGGGAAAATCGAATCAAATCCTGAAATGCTAAGTCTCATCTTTTATCAAGTGAACTGAATTGTCTGTGATTAGGGAAGAAAGAGAACTCTCAAATCAGACACTTATTTTCTGGAGTGCTTGAGCATCACATGTGCTGTCTTTTGATTAAACTGAAAGATGTTGATTTTGTGTGCCTTCATATCTTAGGATTTCAGTAAAAACAGTAAAAGTGAACACTAAATATATGGTAAGCAGTTCAACTGAAAGCTTGCTAATGAGACTTAACTCACGGTATTCTGTTACCTGGCTTTTCCCAAAGTCTTCCTCTGTTCTTTATGCTAATTAGCTGAGACTCTGCCCTCAATATCCTTGAGTAGATATCAACAAAATTAAAATGTGGCTTAGAAATAGACACCCCATGAAATTTCAAGCACACAGAGGCATGTCTGCAGTAAGACATGCCTTCAGCAAACAAGGAGTTACCCTTGAAGAGATCAGATTTCATTTGTTCTGAGCAACAACAGCTGTGAATCCACTGTGGTTTGGTGCGCAATTACGTGATTGTTAATTGCTTAATGTGTTAAGGAAAAGTTAGTGATACATATGAGAAGCTTCTGTTGCTGATCTCAAAAACCATGAGTAATCCTCAAGATCAGCAGCGGGACCATGGCTGACTCAGCTCTGTGTGATATCTGTATCCTATTAGTAAAGCAAGAAGCTGATGAATTATTCTTGAGAGAACTAAGGGGGAAAGTGATTTCCTCTGTCGGTAAACACAGAAAAAAATGTGGTCTTACTTTGATTTGGTGTACCTGGTAGACTCCAGGTTTTTGACTGGCCTCTGTCATCTTCTCCTTCAGCACCTGCTCTGTGTTTACCTTGCCAGCCAGCCGTGAGCTAGAGAATGCATGGGCTCTGACTCTTCTTAAAGCAGAGAGCAATTATAATGCATTGGATAACGTGGCGAGGCAGGAGACAAATCAACGGTAGCAAAGGCTAGGGGAACGCTAGCAGGTGTGGTAGAAGGTTGTTTTGACTAGGAGCCTGGGTGGAGGAACGGATGGGTTAGGGGAGCAAAACCACTGCTCTGGGCAGAAAATGGTTCTTGAACTATCCTTTAATACAGACCGGTGTAGGGACACCTGAGGAAGCAGATCAGAGTTTGTCATGCGGAGGGATACATTTTTATCCCTTTTCTCATCTCTTAGGTGCAGAGATGCATAAGGCTTTCCAGAACTGAGAGGCAGGGAAAAAATGAGGCGAGAATTAAATACTTTCTGTAAAGTATGTCAGCTTTGATGGATATATTTTCCACTATAAATAGTCTTAAGAAAAAAAAATCAATCTCTATTTCTAATTTTCAAATTTCTAAGTCTGTCACAGCATGTTCCACATGTGAAGGGCCTTGTGTCTCTTTTTGCTACAAAGACAGTAAGAAACCACAAAAATGTTATTTTTAAATCAAGAGGAGGTGCCCAGATGCTACTGTCCAAATCACACTACTTGAAATCAGCATGCGTTTAGATCAGTTGACTTATATACTCTGCTGAAAATAAGCTGTGTTTTAGGATCTTCGCTTTAATTTTTTTTTGTAGGTACAAAGCTCATTTGTGTACTGGTATTGGACAGCATGGTCTGTCAATGGCCTCCCAGAGTTGATAACTGGAATGATTTTATTTGACTGGAGAATGGTGTGTACTAGCCTACTGTGCTCATATGAAGGAAGTAATTTTCTGTATCTCCATAGTCAGTATTCAGCAGTATTTATCTCAGCTGTAAATACAAAAGATTTTGCTGTTTGTTCTGTTATTTCTTCTTGGCAAGCATCAACTGAAAATTATAATTTAAGACTTCCTACTGCAAAAGGTACTAATTTTCATAATATACAGTGTTCACTCAAAAATGGAAGCCTCACCATGAAGACTTCTACAATTAAAACAGTTATATCTGCAATTTATAATTCAGTCTAGACAGTATCAGATAAATAATAATAAATTTAGATATAAATTTCAATGGTATATTAATGCAGATACAAACTGCTGAGCATAAAGAAATGTTTTCCTTGCAGTAGAATCAGACTGAAGAGGAACACCTTTATGTCCGAGGGTAAGAATGCTTTTTTGCTGCACTTGCAGCATGAACTGTGTAGGAACGTCCCTTTCAGGGTGAGCTCTGATG
>NW_010424636.1:10300-19694 GCF_000710305.1 Buceros rhinoceros silvestris
TAGACTGGTGCCAACAATTACGACTGGGCTGGCCACTACATAAACGATAGATCCCCTCTGTTGAACCCGCGCCCTTCCCAAAGGGGAAGAGAAAGGGAATAAGGGATAGAGACTTCTGGGTTGGGAAAGTAAAACTGCTTTAATGAAACAATAACAGTAAAATGAAATATAAATAAAACCAATATTGAACCCAACGCACCACACCCCCCTCAACAGCCTCCCCCCGCCACCACCCCACACACCTCCCACCCCCCCACACCTCATGGTGATTACCGCACTGTTACTACTCGTGCTGGGGGGCAGGCATTGGGGAAGGCCCAGACTGAGCTCATCGGCAGACAGGAACCAGATGAAGGAGCTGGGTTCTGGAAAATAAAACCAATATTGAACCCAACGCACCACACCCCCCTCAACAGCCTCCCCCCGCCACCACCCCACACACCTCCCACCCCCCCACACCTCATGGTGATTACCGCACTGTTACTACTCGTGCTGGGGGGCAGGCATTGGGGAAGGCCCAGACTGAGCTCATCGGCAGACAGGAACCAGATGAAGGAGCTGGGTTCTGGAACTGGATTCAGGAATGCACAGATTGGGATCAATAGGCATTTGAAGCCACTCTAATCACCACCCTCATCCTAATTACACACCTCCCACCCCCCCACACCTCATGGTGATTACCGCACTGTTACTACTCGTGCTGGGGGGCAGGCATTGGGGAAGGCCCAGACTGAGCTCATCGGCAGACAGGAACCAGATGAAGGAGCTGGGTTCTGGAACTGGATTCAGGAATGCACAGATTGGGATCAATAGGCATTTGAAGCCACTCTAATCCCCACCCTCATCCTAATCACACGATGAGGAAACCAACCAGAACGACTAAGCACTGGCATTTATCTTCTATTCTATACTCTCACAAGCTCCCTGCCCCTTTTAGTCGCAATCTTATACCTCTACACATTAAGAAACTCCCTACACCTCCCGATACTAAAACTCACCCATCCTCTACTTACCAACTCCTGATCCACTCTCCTACTTAGTCTTGCCCTACTAACAGCCTTTATAGTAAAAGCGCCCCTATACGGGCTACACCTATGACTACCCAAAGCCCACGTTGAAGCTCCAATTGCCGGATCCATGCTACTCGCTGCCCTCCTACTAAAACTAGGAGGCTATGGCATTATACGAATCACCCTACTAACTGGCCCCCTCTCAAAAATAATGGACAGTGTCCTCAAACACTGGCCATTGAAGAAGAGAGCTTGACCCTCGTGATCCCCCAGCTTTATACCGAATATGACGTCTGTGGGGTGGAACACCTTGCTGGTCAGTTCAGGGTCACCTGTCCTGTCCACTCCTCCCCTCAGCTGCAGCCTCTCACTTACTGCGCCCCCACCGTGGCACACAGGATTGAGCAGTGACCTTGGTCTGCACAGGAGCAAGTACAAGCCAGAGCCTTTCTGCACCCCAACTCCTGGCAGTAACTGTCAACATCAAGCGTTAACACTGTTAGAAGCAGACACTGCAAAAATACACCATTACCTTCAGAAAGCGGTGTCACTTAGAGGAAACTGAGCTGGAAAGTGAAATCACTAGTACTAATTCTGTTCTAGCTCAAACCAGGACATGTTAAGTCTATGACTTCTTTTTTTGAACTAGACCCCATCTTCTAGAAAGTGAACCCGTTTGTATTTAATGTCTGTAAGTAATGGAGAATCCTCACGTCTGTAAGCCATCTCAGTGTATTTTTGCCACTGGTAGTTATGCATTGTTTCTAGTCTAATCTTGTTTGGATTTGGTGTACAGTCTCTGGGGCTCATCTGTCTCTCTCTTAAAGATCCATCTACTTTTCTACATTTGTCCAAGTTATCTTTACTTAAATGAAATTGCCTTCACGACTGTTTAAGCATCATTACTGCTTCCCCCCTCCCCACTGTTTCAAAGCAGTTATGCTGGCTCTCAGCCTGTTTTCAGCTGCTTTCTTAGTGATACAAACCTTTGTGTTGGCTGTGCAGTGGACCTGGCATGCAAATGGGTCTAAGTTAAAACCATCTTCCTTTTGATTTTAGCTGTTGTTGTTTAACTAGTTTGACTCACACTAAATTCTTGTGCTGGGACAGAAATGATTGCTCAGGAACAGGTAGGAAGGCTTCTTTCAGATGCAATACCAGCTCAAAACAACGGGGAAGTAACAGCACTGGTTTGCTGCTAGAAGGCACACTTTCCAGGCACAGGAGGTAGTGTCTTTTTCTGAACATAAATTGGACAGCTGAAACACCAAACTACAAATTCAAATTCAAGACTTCCTACAGGCTCATGCAAGAACAGAGCTTCATTGGTTTGTACTGATCAGCTCTTTACTACCTCTAAGTGGAGATAACCCTCTACTTGGGCAAATAACTTCTAGTTTGGTTATCAGCACAGGTTGTGATCTGTTTTTTTTCCTACCCTTTCTCCTCCTATTCCGAAGCATGGAAGTCAACATCTGGGTTTTCTAGCTTTTTAAAGGTGTCTTGGTCAAAACCTACATGAAGGAAAGATGTTTTCATTGTGCTTACTATTCCATAATACATGTAATACTCAACCAGAAGCATTGGGTTGATCGGGCTCTCAACAGCTGGTTCATCCGAACTGCACTTTGACAGAGATCAGTCTCATGCTGATTCTAGCAGCCGTGAGATAAAGAAGAGAGAAGTTCAAGCAATTAAGTAGTTCAAATGTCAAAACATATTTTTGAAAGGTAATTACAATTTATTATTTGCAGAGTTCATGATCACACTGTGGTCATCAGTGTAAAAAACCTACTGAGGTTATTAGTTTCCTCTGTACTATCCCAGATAAGCAATTTGAATGTCTCTGGGAATTTGTCCTTTGCGGCTGTCTGTTTTAATGAGCTTTCAAAACAATTGCCCAAGGCTCTATTTTAGATGCCAGAAAGTCTTCGACTTTACAGCCAACTGAGGAAAATCCAGTAACATCAGGTTAAAACACCCTTGAGATTCTTTGCTGGCTGACAAAGCTGTTAGTAGCTAATTAGAGTACAAACACTTGGGATGATTTGGGGTTTGTGGTTGGTTGATTGGTTGTTTTTTTTAAAATGCAAAGCACTTAAATATGACTAAAAGAGCTGGGTGCTCAGCATTTTGGCAAGTCAGGCCCATTAAAAGTGTGCAGAACCACTGTGGCTTATTTTGAGTCACCAAACACTGTATTATGGGGAAATTACTTTCTTGAGCAAACATTAACTAGATGTAAATGTGTTCTACCATGGCTGCAAAGTATGGGACTTGACAAGAAGGTTTGGTAGTCACAACGCTTGGTTCTTCAAAAAAGTTTTAACAACTCCAAGTCCAGTAAATCAATCAAAAGATGAAAATGGGATGGGCAATAGGAAAGATCAGTGAAATCATGCAGCAAGAGAAATAAACCATAAAGAGGATTTATACTGCAGACCTGTGTGTACAAAAGCAGTGCTCATTTTCCTCACCGAATTCTTTAACTGTATGTGTTCACTCTAATAAGTCATTACAGTATTTCATTCTAATTCTACAGTTGCTTTATATGGGTGTTGGCAAGGTAGCAGAGGCCACCACTGTAGCTGCTATAGACATAAATACACACCAATTCCCATTGTCATGCGCCCAACAACAGCATGAGTTGTAGACCTTAGACAAATGCAGTGGGTTCTGTTGCGGGTGGGTGGGAGATTTGTCCTCATCAGGAACTAACAGGATATCCAGTGTCACTCCAGTAGCGGCTAAGAAACATGTCTAAGTCACGCTTTGCTTTATTGGTTCAACTCTTTCTTGAATCTGAACAGTTGTTTTCTTCCTAGCTGCACTGTGAAAAAATGAAGTAGGTGTGATGCCAACTTTAATGACTAAGTAGTTTGTTTATACTGGAGCACGATCGTATCTGTAAACTCAGTAGTGGAACACGTTAAATAGCTGTAGTCCAAGATCCTGTATACTCTGTTTGTGTCACATGCTGGAGAAGTTGTTTCTTGTCTGACAAGTTACTCACAAATTCTTGCTCCTTCAGCTCTTCAGTTATGTGCTACAGGTGTCAGGTTAGTGTATTTTTTTTGTGATCTTGTTAGATGCTTTCTGACATATACCAACTAAGGAATCGTAGAAAGCATAAGCTGAAAAAGAAAATTCAATGTATTAAGGAAAATCATCCATTTAACAAAATTGGTATTTTAATCTTCTACTTCCTATTAAAAAATGAATGTTTATTTGAAGATTCCTCACAGAAATTTAAAAAAATAAATAACCAAAATGCTCCACAAATTAGATCAGATATTACAGTATTTCAGTTGCATGTAAGCAAATGATTTCCATGCATGTAATGGCTGCTGAAAGAAACAGGCACTTGAGCATGAAAGTGATGATGTATGGAAATGTCTTGTTCTTATCTACCATATATGCCATATATCTTGCATGCATATGTGCTTTTTGTGCATGAACATATCTGTGTAACCTCTCCCTAGGACCTTTTTCCCTGTCTTCTCTCAGCTCATAAGAGAAGGTAAATTCAGCTCATGTCATTGGGTGCTCAGTGCCCTTTGCAGCTTTTGCCCATTTGACTCAATTTGACTCATCTTGAAAGACTAGATTCTCAACACCATTTTATGAATTAGATAATGAAGTTCCTGATTTTAATACTTTTCTGTAGCAGTTTTTTTAAAAGAGGCTGATTTCTGCTTTCATAGAAACTAGAAAAAACAGAGAAGGAAGAATTAGAGGTGCAGGTCCTATAAAGCACTAAGGACGACTGTCTCCACTCAGAATAACATCACCCACTCAGGTCTGCATCTACATTGTGCTAGTGCTTTATTAAGTACCCTTCTCCAACCCACTTATTGTTTCCGGGCAATGAGAGCTTCGATGTCTGTTCTTGCTTGAGGATCTCTTGATCTAGAAAGAGCTGCTGGTTTCATGGACTGCCTAGTTGCTCTGGAAAATACTAGCCCATGCAGTGTATCTCTTGCACACCATAAAATGCAGGCTGTTAGTCATTAAGCAGACTGAAAGGTGATCTACGCTGCAGTTTTCTTATTTGAACAAAAAACTTCAGGAATGTTAATTGTAATGTTTCTCAACACATATAGTTTCAAATTAAGTAAAATCAAGTAACAAGTTTTCTAATATGTAGTAACACGTACATCAGGGAGAAAAATGAGGAGTGAGCAGGTATTGTGGTGACTCTGCTGTTCAGTAAAAGAACGTCTAATGGTGAGCGGTAGGTGCTAATGTCCTCCCTTGTTTTAAAACTCTTCTTTCATAATGGGCCAAGTCCATAACCTTCATTCAAAGAGTAGAACTTACTCAGTTCTTATGTAGGTGCACTGTAATAGGAAATGGACTCTTCCACCCTTAGCAGAATGTCTGCTTTAGTTTGAAAACTGCATCTCACCTTGAACTAATACAAATGAATGAAGGGTCTAACTTCAGACACAAACAAGCCAGGTAGGTACTGAGACTCTTTAGTAGTCTGTCTTGGTTTTTACCTGCACAGTGCTATCTCTATCCCCCATGCCTCCCCACTACCCTCTCTCTCTTGTCTTAGTGATATCAGCACATTTTTTGATGTGTTATTTTTTGAAGTCTTTGTTAAATCCTGTGCTTCTAAGCTTTCCAAGAAAGCTCTGAACCTAGTGTGCCCTGTGGTCATGTATTACTCTGTTCTCACAACTTTTCCAGTGGTTCAGCATAACTTCTAGGAAGACAGCATTATAAAGCGTGTATGCAAGGTCTTTTATTCAGAAATTATACTGAAGTACAATTAACATTTCCACATCCATCTTGCGTCAAAGCATTTCTGTAGAAGTTGAACTGAAGGAAATTAGTCTGCGTAAAAGGGATTATTCTGTCTTGAAGAGACACATTCTTCAAATCGGATGTTGATTGTGGCTTGGTGCCAGTACATCAAGCTGCGTTGCGATGCAATGGAGTATATAATAGGACTTTAACTGTGGCCTCTTCCTCCCACAGCATTGTTCAAAGAAAACTGAATATGGAGGGAAACTAATTAGTATGAAGAAATGTTGTAGGCTCCTCTAGTCTGTTAGAGCATTTTAAGATGTGCTTCTCAGAGTAGGGGACAGCTGCTCCCACCGCAGGAACCACTTCCTCCCAGCAGTCATCTGCAAGGCCCGTGCACCTGGATCTGATGCAATGGTTTATCTTTGTGTTAGAGCTGGCAGAGTGAACAGCCTCAGAATAAAGAATACTTTACCATATTTATCAGTTTAGCTATCCAGAGAAACCTCATGTTGGTATGAATGTTGTACATGTTTAACTGGAGCAGGTCTATCTGTATGCTGTCAGGAGTATTTTTAGGAGTATTTATCTGAATTATGTAATGCCTACAAATGTAATTGCCAGCGACATTTTAATTAGGCATCTCTTAGCTTTGTGTTTCAAAATGAGTGTAGTAATCATTAAATTACAGGTTTGTATAAGATGCTACCTTGCCTCTAACAAGCTTCATTGAAAGACTTCCTGTAACAGCCAACAGCTTCGCATTTGTAGTCATGTAGGAGATCCAGGCTTAATTCTGTATCTGAAGATCCTGGATAACTTGAATCAGTCCTAGGTAGGTGACCCATTTAGGAGGTACATGGAAAGGTTGTTTTGGGAGTCTGAAGTGGAGGAATATTTGATGTCACTTTGCGTCGGGGAGAGGAGGAACATTCTGAAAGGAGCACCTGTTTGCTCTGAAGCAGAGTAACTCCCAGACACCTGCCTGCCTTTCACAGGACAGATTCTTCTTTTGCCTAATTCACCTAATGAATCTAAAATGCTGGGATCTCTGAAATGCTTTTTTTTGACCATTCATAGCAATAGGAAAACTACTACTAGACCTTGGAAGCAGTTGTTTTCATAAAGACCTGGAGTAAGTGAAAGATTTCCTTGCTTTTGAGATACTGACATCTTACAATAAATCTCAGAGAAATGAGTGCTTATGTTCCCCCAGAGATCTCATACTAGTCATCTTAAGAAGCATGAGTGTGTCATTTTGAACTGTATAGCTTCTGCTTTACCCAGCCAGATTCCTTGCAACTCCAGGGAATAAAAAAGTTGGTCTTTCTACAATGCTAAGATATAAAACTGACAAACTGGGAAGATGAAATAACATGGATTTAACGGAGAAAAATCTGAGTTGAACTTGTCCGTGTTTTAGACACTGCATTTGATTTGTTACTGTGGCTTATTTTAAATGTTTCCTAAGTGATGTTTTTGTTTGCCAGTGAAGTTTATTCAGCCTCAAATGAAGTTAACAGCACAAAAAATTTTAAGGATCATTTTCAACCCTTATGTTAATGTTTCATTGCTGCCAGATGAAAGCCATCATCCAGGGGAAAATATTTGCTCATAACAATTCAATATAAAATTCTAAACCATTACAGCAGGCCTAGAATCAGTGCACAGCTGGAATGTGAACATCACTGCCATATGCTGAAACGTGAGGAGGTAGAGGAGCAAGCCAGGAGGCTGCTGCTGGCTTCTCAGCAGTCCAATTTGCATCCAGTGGGATCTAGGCATACCAGAAACCTGGGGGTTGCTCTCTGAATTTTCTGCTTGCAGATGTATGACCACTTGAAACAAGCAATTAATGGGAGACTAGAGTCCCTCTGTCTCTCAAACACTTAGCTTTAATGCACAACATTAATACTGCTTAAATACTGGAGATTGGCTCTTAATTTTTCACATCCTAGTAAAATAAATTGCTCCTGTAACATACCAGAGGCTGGCACTTCTTTTTTTGCATCCTATTAAAATGAATTGTTCTCATGCTTGCCTTCATTTTCTTGACTCCTTGCCTCTAAGCAGCACAAGAAAAAATCGATAGTGCTTACCACATGGGGGAAAAAAGGTGGGTTATGTGGGTGGAGAAAGCCTTGGAACGAACCACTGTTGCCACTGTTTCAACATAAAACATAAGCCCATTTTGACATGCCACATCGGGACCTTGCCGAAAAATTCAGTTCTGTAGTTTAAGAAATATTTACAAATACTGTGTTAAAATGTTTGTTGTAACAGTAGTAAAATATGTCTTGAATAGTAGACTTAATTTCTCTGTGTGTTCATTGAGTTGAACTATGCCAAACAAACCAGCAACAACTTCCCCACCCTGATATAACTTACTTCTACCTTGCTACATTCCTTGTTTCATTTCATCTTATTAAAGAAAGAATTAGCTGAAGAATGGGAGGAGGCAGACTGAAACCTGTCTTCTAATATTTTGGTCAGGGGTGTATCTGCTACTGATGTAATTTGAACACAGTTTAATTTAGGAATTTGTGTACACGTGCATTTAATCATTAGTTTTCCTCAATTGAAACTTGCACTATGTGATAAAATGTACAGTAAATAACTGTGCTGGTTTTCTGATTTTTTTATCTTCTTTTTCCTCTAGTACTCAATTTCATTTGAAATAGAATTCTACTACTGATAACCTTGACTGCAAGCAAAACCTCCTACTCAGGCCTTTGCAAAGTGTGACTAGTAACCTCATCTTTTATTTAAAGTTTAACTGAGGAGAACAACCTAGTTCCTAGTGAAAACTGAAGGTAGCATCTGATCTTTCCTTACTGTTAGCAGCACCACAGACAGTGTTAGTCTAGTCTTTATATAGTAAAGTTTTGACTTTTCCAGTATCTGGCAGATGATGCTTTCATGTTCAAGTCATCTGTTTAATCTCAGAGCTTTGTTAAACTAGGCAACTGACATTGCAAAAATCTTTCTGTAATGAAAATTGGAATACTAGCTGCTACAACAGCAATCCATTACCTAATTGTTATTAAATGCCAATGTGCTGTGGTGACACCGTGTTAGATATGATGTAATGTTGTACACAGCAGTTACCAGCTCTCCACTTTTTCACCACCTGGGACTAAGCTAGGAGTATAAGTTTTGCCACTGTTTTCTCAGCAAGAGAGTCACTATCTTGCCATCAACCTGGCTTTCTCTGATCTCCTGTCGTGCAACTGAGTGTAGGAAGAGTTGCCTGCTGTCAGTCTGAGTGAGAGAAAGCAACTGCTGTCCTGGGCGATTATGACTCAAAATTAGTAAATAGCTAGACCCAATTTTGTCAGCTTTGAATTTAGTTATACAACATCAATCAGCTTGTCCTTTACATAAATGCATGTTTTAATAATAGTTTCTGGGGTGTTCTTGTGGAAACTCAATCAGTGGTGAATTAAGCCCCTACCCCAGTCTAATCAGCCATAGGAAGAGTGGGATGAAACCAGTCCCTGCCGGATAGGTCTCGCAGTGACTTAGCTGTTCCCCTCACAAACACCACCACCCCTTCAATGCTGAAAGAAAGCACATGTAAATCAGCTGCAAAGTAAAGTCAAGGTCAATAACATGGATGAGCTTGGTTC
>NW_010424636.1:19789-30472 GCF_000710305.1 Buceros rhinoceros silvestris
CAGCAGATCAGCAGCATATGGCTTATCCAGCTAGAAGTGGCTACATAGAGAATCTCACCAAAAAAGAGCTGGGGGTGGGTGAAAGCCTCAGCTTTGTCATTCTCAAGGCTGTAGGCTCAGATGCCATCAAGTCCAGAGAGGAGGTAGATCATGCTAGTACATGGTGCAAGAGGAAGATCACCCTGCTTTTTTTTTTCTTTCTCTTATGGGTTAAATGGCTATGTATGCTTTCTCCATGTGTTCAGGCTGCCTACAAACACTGCCCCTTGGATCTTGGCCTATCTTGTCAGATATTGCCTTGTGATAGTATTGAAAATATGGGTGTTGTTTGTGGAGTAATCTGAGGTATAATGATTAGCAGATACCACAGCCTCTCAGGTGGTAAGTTTGGATGGAATGTGGCTATATGGTGGGTTTGCCTTGAATCCTATCGCATTCAGTACTGGTGCTGTATTCCCTTCCCCATGATGCAGTTATCTCTTTCAGGTTTATCTCTTCCAGGTTTAAAATGCAATAATCAGATTATGAGTCTTATTTCCAACTTCAATTTGTTTAATTATTTTATCATTAGCTCTGAATCAGGACCTTGCTGCAGTACTCTGTCTGCTGTGCTTCATTTAATTATATTTAATGCAATCTCTGTAGCCCCAGAGGCTAAATAAGCCTGCAGCCAAAGACTCAGAATCTCTACAGAGGGCAGTTCTCACACCCTGTGTTTTCAGGGAGGTCTCTAAGAATCATGCTTAAAACACGCATTGCATCATTTACTCTTTAGCTGTCCATCTCCCCACAGTACTGCACGACTCCCTAGCCTGGCAGCAGGAAATCAACCCAATTTAGTATGAGTAAATGATGCTTTCCCTCTGTACAGCTGATAAGCTGGTCTGGTACCTGGCTTTGCTGTTTTACCTTCCTTTGGATCATTTCTTGCTGCCTGGTCTTTCTACATTCAAATGATTAAACTGACGACTTCAGTTTTATTAGAAACACCTGCAGGAGACCTGCATGGTGCTGACCACCTCTGCAGTGCATGTGGGTGTTCAGTTAAGTCACACATTTATGTGTTATAATTGTTAGTTTCCTGCAATACTTTCTAGAAGTGTCCAGTTTATAGTTTCCTTTCCATTCTCCATCACAAGTGGAATTCTGCTATTGCTAACGAGTTCCTGTGTTTACCAGCATTGCTGTGGCCCCATTTCCCATTCAAGAAAAGGTAGTTTACATGCCCTGGGTGCTGTCCTGCTGCATACTTCTCCGGGAAGCCCAGAGATGTCTCTTCCAGCAAAAGAAGTATCGTCGATTGCCTACAAGTAGAGTGAAAAGGGCAGAGAGCAACTGGTTTGAGCTGAAGACAAGGGAAAACAGTGCGAGGAGCAAAACTGACGATCTGATGCCGTGGAAATTTGCATCCATCTCTCTTTCCATATCTGCTTTTTTAGAGCAGCACCAGCTCCAGCTATTTTTACTGCCTCCACAAGGAAGAGTCCTGAATGGCAAAGTATGTCTTCAAGTTTCACTGCTGGACATGTTTCAGGAGAAGGGGATCGCTGTGAATGAAGCTCCTCAGGAACAAAGAAATTACCAAGAGTGAACAAATTATCAGTTCCTTAAAAACATGCAGCCTCTACAAGCATGAGAGGTGTGAAGATGTAACTGGGTATGAGACTGAAGGTGAAGGGAGAGTATAGATCCTCTTTTCTTGCTGGGTCAGATGTTCAGAGGAGAGCTGAATTCCCTTTGCTTTGGAGACAGCCTGGCTTCCTAATATGTCTAACGTCACTGTCCTCTATTTTTGCAGGTGAATTTGGTTCAGTAGTAAAAGCCAGCAAGGGATTAGGTAAGAGTCTGGTTAAAAATTCTCTCATACAAAAGAATTACATGCTCCCCTGGCTGTTTCTGTAGTGATATCAGGACCTTTTGTGCAAGCTTTGATTTGTATAACCCTGTAACAGCACTCAGAAATACCAAAGGGTTTCATAAAATTATCTCTATGGTCTTGCTTTGATGTGCGCTAGGGATTTATTAATTAAAGCTGATTAAAAATGTTCAGTGGAATTATTCTCTATTGAATTATGTATACTCTGCAACATTACAATGTTTCCTCTTATTTTGCCCCAGGAGCCCAGGGAGCATTGAGGAAGAAGGCTGCCACATGGTGTAGAGCCAGCCTTGAGCAGTCAAGACATAGCCTTTCTCCAAAGCAGAGTCTAAATGGCAGCCCAAGAGGATTTGAACAAGGCTGCCAAGGCTGCAAGTATTCTTGAATGCATGGAAGAAAACCTAAAGGCACAGTATCTGTGAAACAAAGATCACTGTCCTTTTGAAAGGCCAGAATGAATCTTTTGCAATTCTCATTCTGTGATGACAGATTGCAACAGGCTTTCTGATTAAGAACAACTCTTCTTTTCTTCTTCCTCTGGAATTTCAGACTTGTTTATTCCAGCCTATTGTCCTCCTTTCCTCATACACAGGAGTGGAGGCATTACTAATGTCTTTAGCTTTTCCAAAATCTCCTGGGACGCACAGGATATAGGCAACAGTAAAGACCAGCAGCTGTTATCATTGCTTTCTGTTTTGAAAAGAATGCAACCCCTGACACTCTCATTTTTAAATGGCTACCTCCCTTCCGTGATATGCTTAGAAAGCTTCTTTTAATAAATGGATAAGATTAGTTAGTAATGATTCTTGAAATGCCTTGTCTTTGGACTAGCAAACCGCTTAATCTTTTCTACTGGGCTTTGTTGTAGGAACAGGGACTTTCAATTTGCTAATAGGTGACTAAAAAGGCAATTTTTTTTAGAACTCCAGAGTCTGAATGTATGGAGTCATACTGTGCTCCTTTTTCAAAGAGACATCCTTGCTTTCTTCAGCTTCAGCAGGGTCATTCATGACCTTACATCAGCTCTCAACAATATGTTGTGTGTTACTCTGCTGTAACTAATAGCATTAGTACTAATTATGATCCATAAACCCACTAATTTCTACTAGAAGCAAGGAACATTCATTCATTTGAAAGCCACTGTGCTTGGACATACTTTAATTATGCTCTGTGTTCATATTTTTCAACATCAGCATCTCCCTAATGTCTGAGTTCAAAAATAGTAATAATCATCCTTTTATTTAAGACCTACAGCAAGCCAAAGTTATAGCTGACTATTTTCAGGCCTGGGCACAGCTCCAGTAATTATAAAGAACCAGAGCAGCAAGCCCTATTTATAGACATCAATTAAAAAGTACAGAATAAGAAAGAATTATGACTTCGAGAACTGCTGCTTTTTAAACTAGCTACAGAAGCATAACCTACTGCTGAAATGATAACGTAGACTCATGAATATATTGCATGCTATATGGCTGAGCTAAAGTTAGTACTTGCAAATCAGTATTTTATTAAAAAATGCTACTTTTGGAAAGAGAATTTGCCTGAACTGTCTTTAAAACATGCAACTTATTATCTTTAATTCTTTCATAACTTAGAAGCCAAAATATTTATGAATGAATCTTCTCTTCCACTGTCTTTTCTTTAAAAGTTTTTCTGCCGTTGTATGTCATTTACTGTCTTGTATCTGAGAAATTTGCAGAAAAATTGAAAAGACTTTACAAATGTGGGAAGTATGATACAGAAGTTTAGAGGCAATAGTCAATATCATCCCATTTTAGCAGCTGGGCTTTAATATATGCTGTATTTTAAGCAGTTAGATTAATTGAGTCAGGATAAAAAGTGGAGCATGGAGTGAGTTTGGAATGAACAAAGGAATTCCCAACCTCTTAATACTGTTTGTACTGTATGGGAATGTTGTAGCCCAGTTCTCAAAAAACCAGCCATGGAAAAGGAAATGATGGCAGGACTTTCTGCTTTGAGCATTCCATGACAAAAAAAGCGTTAGAAGTCCCCCACCAGCATGGATATGGAATACACATTTGTTTCAGGTTCCCACAAAGCTCTGGAACCTGCTCAAGAAGTTTCAGTTGAAGCAAAGTACGGAGAATAAAAGAATTAAGGACAAAGCATGCTTAGTACAAATAATTTAAAAGGTGCATTTAGTAAACAGGTTTTCTTATTAAAATATTCCTTGTAGTAATGACTGCAGCATTGCTAGAGGAATATTTTTAGCGTTAGACTGATGATTTACAGCTGAAATGAACTTCAAAAAATATGATTGGCTGTTAAATAGCAAGATACATAAGAGGAAGGAGTAGCAAATTGCCAGAATTACATTCTCAGTCATCTTAAATGGAAGCTTATGCAAAGAGACACTTACAAAATGTAATAAGGTAAATTGCTGTTTATTCACTGACAAGCATTCAGGAGGGAATTGTTTTGAATAACAGTTTATTCAGTTTAGATGTTTGGAAGACAACACTTTATCAGGCTGTAGGGTCTTTGATACTTTGTTTGTGTAGCGTGCAGAACTGCAAAGTCATGGGTTTGTTCTTACAACGGAAAGTTCCTCCTTGTCTATTTTGCTTTTACCATTTCTAATAGCTGCTAGAACCATTCAAAGGGGGGGTTTCTGCTTCTGGAGCCACTGAGATAAAAATTTCCACCCTATCTTGTCTTTGGCTTCTTTTTATTATTATTATGAAAGGTAACCAGAGAGTTTGGTTACCTCCTAAGTTTACAGGTTTATGAGAACTCAGGCATACCTGAGGATCTACTCGGAGTAAATAATGTAACTGTGCATGGTTTAGAGAAGAGGGAGGCACATGGGCTTAAGGATATTATGAGTGCATATCCTTATGTACTCATAAGCATAGGGTCAGCCACCACGCTCCTTGAGCTCTGAAACTAGAAATGCCTTTTGTCTTGCTTAACTTCAGATATAGCACTTGGCATCTAAGCCAGTTGTGCCAAGCTCAGTTTGTAGTCAAGGAAAACGATCAGGCACAACTTGGTCATGTTGCAGCTGAAGTCTTTTGGCACCTACCATGAGATGAGAAAAGTTAAGCCTTTCACTCTAGTGAAGATGTTGCACTCTGTACTCTGCCTCCTGATGGCTGCTTGGCTCAAATGCGTGTGATGCGATGAATTGCAGCCTTATTTGTGCCATCGAGGACAGTTAGGCCCACGCTAATGTCCAGGTTAAAGCTCTAATTAATGAGTGAATGAAATAGCTGGATCTCCTGTCTCAGGCTGATACCCTCTGTAGTCCTGTAAGACTATGCCTGAAAAACCTTACATCTTGAAGACAGGATATCAACAAAGAGCCTACCCTGCTGTGAGAGCAGTGATGAGGGCAAGAGACAGTCTGGATCTCCCTGGTGTTTGCCATGAGACATATGAGCTACAGACAAATACCACTCTGACAGCTTTCAGAGACATATGTGCAAATCAGTCTAAGCACGTCAACAGGATGTCAGGAGGTTCATTGGACCAAGGATGAGGGCTCTGACAACAGTTCAATGCATACTGTAACTGTACTTCTGTGCCTTGACTGAAATGTTTAAGCTCTGAAATACTCCCTTCCACCTTCTCTGAGACATCTTGGTTATTACTTAATTACGCATATTGGTTATTACTCAATTCAGTTTTATTTTACTTTGCTACCAATTAAGGCCTTAGTTTCTTACATAGCTGTTCTTGGTGTATTGTTTTGGCTTCTTTGTCATTGCATGTGTCTGATAAGAATTTCTACTTCATCTACTTTTTATTAGAAAGACAGCTTTTTATTGTTTTAAATACATGTGTTGGGCTATTGATGAGGCAATGAAGAAAACTTGAAATAGAACATGATGACATGCACAATGGTCTTTATTTTGTCTGGCAATCTTGGTATGTCACTTTAAAGCTTTGTTTTATTATAAGATCACTGCAGAACACTTCAACCTTGTGTGTAAGGTCAGTCATAGGACTAATCAGCATTAACTCCTTATATTATCTGCTGAAGAAATGTCTGACAGAATTGATCTTGTTTAAGATTGAATGATGTTCTCAGGCAACTTGAGACAATTACAGACTTTTCATTCCCTTCTTGAGAAGAAAAAAGAAAAATGAATGCTTGTCCCATAGCAAAAAAGAATGAAAAGACAAACAGCTGATACAGGCTGATATAAGTACTGCAGGATTTCAAGATTTGTTAATATGAGTGATAAGAATCTATACAGATTGCACAAGAATATTGTTGTTTATCAGGGGCTAGATTTTATTCCTTGAATGAGAATACACCCATAAGGATTAAGGAAGGATGCAAAGACAGTGCTACTCTAGTAGAACTTCTCTGTCAAAGAACTTGAAGGATGTGCAGATGACAGCTCTTTAAAAAATGGTTTCACTTTTTAAGCATCCTTTTAGGAATAAGCTCATCGGGATATTAGCCTAGCTCACTGCTCATCTTTAGTGAGTACAGTTTCTGGGTTGTTGGTAAAATGAGTTTAAGGTTTGCTTCAGTCAAAAGCAGGACATATTTTCAGAATTTCTGTTGTGTGTGTCAGTGCTTGCTGGTCAGGAAAACTTCTGTTCAGGAAAACTATGGAGAGACTTAATGGAGAGGTTTTAAGTAAAAGACAAAATAAGTAGTGAAGCAAGTGCTATGTGTCTTCAGATTACCAACCATTCACTCTCCGATCGCTGCAGACAACCACACCTTTAGATCAGTGCCTACTTTGAAGGCAAAAAGTCGTAGATGATAACTTTTCAGTTTCATTTAAGAGCTGAAAGTATTGAAGGGCCTTGGAATCTGGAAGCAGGTTTGTTTCACTGTAGTGACAAACTTTTGGTTCCTATTGTGTCATATTCACAACTGAATGTAGTTTGATTTCTCTTTGTAAATTCCTATAGCACATTTTTATATATATTTGTCACTGTCAGTGCTTGGGCTGATTATATTTCAGTTCACGACAAGTATATTCTCCATCTTGTAAATCTGATTCTTCCCCTCATGGGTAACTGGGGTTGCCTTGGGAAGAACCGGTGGCATTCTCCTTCATTTATTTCCATCTCTAATAGCCCTGACATTGGTCTCCTGTTTATTATTTCTCTAGAGAAAAAAAAAGTTCCAGCTATTCCACCTCAAATAGTACACTTTTCTGAAATATACCCCCATTCATTGCTAGTCTTGGCAATTCTCTCCTTGCCAATGTGTTGAGTAGTCTTTTCCCTTGCATTTTCCTTCTTGTTCCTTTCATCTTCTGCTGGGAATTTTTGAAGTAGTTTATCACTAGTATTCTCCTGATTACCTGATATTTGGATTTGTGTCTTCAGTGACATGAAAATAACCTTATCTTCTAGAACTGATAGTATATGACAACTGTAAAGGAGGATTTTCCCAGCTGTAGCAGATTTGTTTTTTCTGACTGCTATTGGAAAAAAATAATAAAATAAAAAACAGTGTCCCTCTAGGCAATTTATTTCACTTTCTTTAATAATTAAACCTTATGTTGAAGATAATGCAATTTCTCCATCAGGCTTCTAGCTTTACAACGGAGCCCAAGCAGTGAGAAGTGGTGACATAGCATTTCACGCTGGCTGCGTCACTTGAACGTGTGAAGTGTCTCTTGTAGACAGCTCAAATTTAGCAATTTTGCAGTAACAATTTTAATGCCAGGGTAGGTTTTCTCTTTTGGCTTTTCTAGGAAATCTTTCCATTCTGAAGTGGTACTCCTTGCTTTACTTTTTCTGACATCTGGTTTTAAGCTGAATGCCCCTTTGTGCTCTGGCTGTGACTGCAGCTCTCTAGTTGTCTGCTTCTCATTCCCTCACTTCCCCACGGATAGCTTCAGGCACAGTAGTTAAGTCGTGCAGGTCAGTAACTTCACTTCTTACTGAAAGGCTCCTGTATGTCAGATTGTTCCTCAAGTAATTAATAGCAGCTGGTCACTAGTGCCTGCTTCGGGCCAGATAATTTTATATTTCCCAGTACCCTTCCTGTTTGCCTCCCTCTGGGCTGAAAAGACTCTTACAAGGTAAAGCTGCCTTTTAGGTGAGATTTTGAGAATCAGTATTTACCTTTTAATTCGAGAGCCATTTTTCATTAACACCGTGCTCTGCTTTTTTTTTTTTTCCCCTGGAGTGCCATAGGATCAGAGCTAATGTACTTTTGCTCTCTCTTTAGACCTCAGTTGTAAGTATCCATCTTAGTCCACAACTCTACAGTTCCCTTCAGTGGCAGAATCCAGAAGGGATATTACATACATGAGGATGTTCGTGTATTTTATGCACCCCATTACGTGAATTTTTAATTACAAATTACTGATGGAGTGAGGACACGTGCCACATGCATATTCTTTAGGACATTATTCATACCTATAATACCTATTATGGCTAGTTTACTTATATTGTAGGTAATACAAATATAGGTAATAAATAGGACATTATTGATATCAGCATGATTGTCAAAGAAGATGAGAGGCCGGGTGAAGGAGGGAAGCACCTTTTGGAAGGTGCCTCTCTGTGCACCCCGGCTGCTGGGCACAAAATACCAGGATGGCCTTGCTGTGCCTCTGACCATAGCAGTCTGTGGGGCTGTAGAAAGGGAATGGGCGGTGGGACTAGACCCCTTCCCTTTCCCTTCTCACAGGCTTCCATGGCCCACGGTGCAGTGGTACAGAGCACCAATACCGTACGTGGTCACTGTGCTGGGTCAAGTTCGAGGTACAAGACATCCTCTTTTCACTGCATCTGCAAGTCTCTCTCCAGCCTAAGGTAAACAATATGTAGCAGACAGCTTCTCATTGTGTACATGTCATAGTTCTTCTCTGCAGATGAGTCCACGGACAGAAGCAATACTGTTCTGACTGGGGGAGAGTATCGCTCATGGTGATAGTAGCCTGGGACGGAGAGAAAGGTCTCCTTAGCAGTTGTCCTTTTCAGAAACACATGTGAGGTCGCATAAGCCAGATTTATTGACAGCATCATAGCCCTTATAATGTTGTACTAATACAAAGCACTCTAGGACAGAGAAGGTAGTCTTTACTACTTGCTGAACACAGTGGGGCCATGATTTTACAGCTCGTAGGTGTGACTTTAATAGAGAATAAATTAACCACTTTCTTTTATCTATGGTGTTATCATTCATCAGCCTCTCATTACAGAAGGTTCACAGTTACTTGCACAGGTTGTCATCACTAATCTTTGCCTTTGCATGATGATTCATTGTCTAGCATTTTTTTGTCTTTTGCCATTAAATTGATTTTAGGCATGGGTTCATTCATTTTATTCATCCAGTGATGAATAAAAAAAAAGGCTAATTGTACAACAGTTCCCAAAAAGTAGATAAAACCTGTATTTTATCTGATGTGACTATCCTATTTAGAGAAGCCCTGTCCTAATGACCACTTTCTATGTCCCTATAGATCATTTCCTACTTGGATAGTATGGTCCTCTTACTAACCAGGTTTTAGTGCTTTGCATAGACTCGAAACACTTGGTAAACCAATCTCAGAAATAATGGGCCACTGCACATTTGCTAAAGGTTCTTCTATTAAAAATACTGAAACAACTAGGAGTAAACTTTATTCGAAGTTCACTTATAGCCCTCTCTTGCTCTGAAGGAAGAAGAAATGTGTCTGGAAACAACTAGCTCCACAAGCAACAGAAGCAACAGAAGTCTGGCTATGGCTTGTCCTTTGATGTAAAATGTGGTGGAAACACTGGTCAAAGGCTCTTGGTTGTGACGTGTATTCCTGTAGCATCTTCCCCTAGAGTACAGGCAGCTGCAATCACAATAGACTGGCCAGCAAAAGAACAGTGTTAATACCTAAAACATGGTGGAGTGAATTTGCAAATATTCACATAATGACCTCCCCTCTGCTCCCTTTTATAAATTTTGTAGGCACTTAATTATCAGTGAGACCTCGACCTTCCTGATTAAAACTGGCCAACAAGCTCAATTTTTTTTTTAAAGATGCTACAGAATATTAAGATTCTGGCTTTTTCCTGGCTACAATAAAATAAAACAGGAGTAAATACGGTCTGTACTCTCTTCAGCTTCTGCATACCTGATCATGACAAATAATCTTTATCAGTGTGTTTGCTGTATATTTACTGGTCACGTTTCACTGGTGCCTGAAGGCAGTCTCATTTCTGCGTTGTATCAGATTATGTAACTTCGATTTTCACTGGACATGCCCAAACATATTTCTCCTTTTCGAGAATAAATAGTTTATTTCTTCCCCAAAAATGAGCGCAAATGTGGTTACAGAAGTGCCGATACAGACCTGAGATCTACCAAGAGTAATAGCCTCCTGTAACAGGATTTCTTTGCTGAATGACTACATAAATGCCGGGTTTTGGACAGATAGGTAGCTATACATTAATAAATATAGGTACATATCTCTCCAGGAGTCAGGATTTAGTACTCCCTTAAAATTTATTTTGCACAACACCTTGAATGAAGAAACCTCGCTACTTTTTCTTTCTGCGTCACAGGTTGCTCTTGGAGATGGTGTGTGGTCAGATTTGAGGTGAAAATAAATACCATTTGCACATATACCTTGCCCGTACTGTTATAGACCTGTGGTCGGCACAGCAAGGTGGCCAGTCTTGCAGACGTCACTGGGACTGGCTGGCTCTCCAGCAGTGAGAGACGAGTTTGGATTGGGAGCTCTGCAACTGATCAGTCCTGTGGATGTACTGCAAGGACAGAAAGGGTACAAGGACTGGGAACAGCAAGACTCCAGGTATAAATCACATAACAAACAGTACTAAAAATGCTGGGGGGGGGGGGGTGGGGGATAATTGCAAAAGCA
>NW_010424637.1:0-214 GCF_000710305.1 Buceros rhinoceros silvestris
TGTCACGCGTGGGGGGGATGTCACTGGTGCGGGGGTGTCACTCACAGGGGTGTCACTAGTAGGAGGGTGTTACTGGTGCGGGGGTGTCACTGGTGCAGGGGTGTCATAGGAGTGTCACTAGTGGGATGGTGTCACTTGTGGGGGTGTCACTAGTGAGAATGGTGTCACTCGTGGGGGGGGTGCTGCCAATGAAAAAGGCTGCTGACCGGGGCCG
>NW_010424638.1:0-11257 GCF_000710305.1 Buceros rhinoceros silvestris
CGAAGGGTGCACTCATCGCTTGCAGTGAGCCACGGAAAAGCCCTTCCCAGATCTTCATTCGCGAAGCCAAGCCATGATGATGATGATGACCTTTCTTACTTGATGGGAAATAATCTGAAATGTTTGTCCTTGGTCAGATGAAGACTTTATGGTTAGCTCTAGTAATCTCAGTACACTTCCACTCTTCGTATTGTAACAGACTTAACTGGGTAGCTCACATTCCAAATGATTCTTCCTTCGCATGCTGCATAAAAACTACACCAAGCATGAATAACGATACTGTTGGTTTATTCCTCAGTGTATACCTAATTCCAAGCAAAATTATGCCTCCCTTATACTGAAAGAAGAGTAAGACCACTGTCCCTTCACTTTCAAGTAGAGCACTACAAGGAATAAGAATGCAGAGTTTAGTGAAAAATTGTTTCTATGGCAATGCACCTGAAATGTGTTTTCCCTAGCTCGTTTCTGCCATTGCTCCTTTCTAGAAGGACGAGAGTAGACAATGATTTGGGCACACAAGAGGTATGCATCTAGCACTATTGTATCAGTGAAATATCTTCTGGAGCCAAACAATGTGGCACATAACTGAGCTGTAACATCTAATTATCACTAATGTCACAAACTACTGAATTGGTCAGCTTTTCTGTAATGCTGCTTTATGCATTTCCTCTGTTAAAATGTCCAGTTGTCAGTTACTCAGAAGCTGATGGATGCATCCATTCAACAGTCATTTGAAAAGAATATTTCTTTGGAAGGAATGGATTAGTCTGGTGTATTGCGAATACAAAGCTGAGGGGGGAGAACTGTCTGCTTTACAGACTACAGAATTCACCTGGAAAATTACATTTGTTTGACAATCTGCTTGACACAAATAAACAATAAAAATATCACCCCCTCATGTTTTGGCATCTGGTTCTATCCTTTGCTCAGTAATCAATGATCCACTCCCTGAGCAGGCTGGTTGTAGTTGTTCTGCTCTTTGAAAAGATTACCATTCTCTTCCTCTAGTCTCTTCCATCGCACAATGCACTGCAAGATTGAATTTCATAGAACTAATGAAATAGCATGAAACAGAATTATTTCCCTATTTCCAACTTTTTTAAAACCTCTAGCCAAAATTCACAGTTGGTTTTACTTAGTGGTAAAGTAGTAATAAATATCAGTAGACAATATTTTTAATAAAATACTTCTTTTGTAGCATAGTACCTATTACAGTAAGTGCCTGTATTATCTTGCAACAGACATGTTTTGGTATGTAATATCCTTTCTCAAGCTCGCCCTTTTGGGGTTTTTCAAAAAATTTTGTTGTGAATTATTTAGTATGCAAGGTGGCCTCCCACTGTCTTTCATATCACTTGTATCTTTTAAACAAGTGTTTGTTTCATGAGAAGTATAAAACATTTGACACTCCAGTGTCAGATGCAACATAGAATTTTTAAACATACAGCTCTTAACTATTTATTTTTGTAACCAGTGTATTACTTTACTAGGTGTATTTTAATGGTTATACACGTTCAGTCAGAAAACGAAAACCCCTAAGTTCTACTACTAACTAAAAATTTCCCTCTCAAAAGAGCTTCAATGAGAATTAGAAGCCCTGTCACACTGACTGAACAAAGTTTCCATAAGAAAAGGACAAAGAAAGAACATCTCAAATTTTGCTGCATCAGTTGTAACTGCAGGTCGAAGAGATTTTATAAAATTCTTCCAGTTGCAGACCTAACACAGCAAGTTAACTGCATAAGAAATAATTTTTCCAGTGATCTTTTGTTTTTTAATCAGGTAAAATTTACAGGTTGATTCACAGCCTGCATATTTCACTTTTCCAACTCACTTTTCATTCTCACTCAAATGATAGAACTCTTTACCTTTTACTTTTACTGATGCATCTTTCATCAGAGGAACAAAATCTGTTTTGTAAAGAAATAATACCACCTGTAGAAGTAGTAAACAGTATCATGAGAGGTCATAAAATATGTCTTCAGAAAGGGGGTTTTGGTTGGTTTGATTATTTTATGCTGATACTCTTAATGTTAAATATGCACCCATCAATAAATGAGTGAATGAATGACAGCCCAGTGAAAATTCAAGTCTTCATCTACTAGAATGGGACATTGAGATATAGCTAAAGCACCAGCTAGAAAGAAAAGCTTAGATAAGGTTGGTTCACAACATCAAGGGCCCTGAGCAAAGTGAAAGACAACTCTATGAAGACTTGGGTACAAGAGAGTTCATGAAAGGCCATAATGACAAGAATGTTGTATAAGAAGACTAATTTCTCATTCAGCAAACTATTTTAAAAGTTTTTTATTATGTGGACCCTTATTATTTACTAAATAATTTATAACAAGCAGCAAAAACCCCCAAAACCAGAGAAGGTATCATTACGTATAATCTCAGCTGACAGGTTTGATTGATAGAAACAGTTATTTTATTACTGTTCAGTACATATCTCATCAGGTTGGATGTTCTGAAGAAGAGCTCAGTTACTGTCTCTGAATTCCCTTACCTCTCTGGAAATTATCCCAAAGCCTTGCAATAAGACTGGATGTGTTGTCTTTCTTCTTATGTCACTCTTACACTGTTCATAAATAATTAAATATTTGTGGTCATTAAAAGAGAAGTATTCTCTAGCCTAGAGGTTTGGATTCTTACCTGGGAGCTGGGATAATCGGATTTTATTCCCTAATCCACAAAAGTTTAATTATTGATGCAAAGTGAAACAGAATGTGAACAGAAGTAATTGAGAACACACCACCTTGGAGATCCATGTGATGTAATGTTCGGGGTTCTTTACCGTGATGAAGATAAAATCTCCTCAGAGGAAGGAATTGAATCTCCTGTTTCTTCCCCCAGTTTCACGAATTACTTCCTTTGTGTTTGTGTGATTCTGAACACTAAACGTGCTGTCCAAAACCAAGTGTTTTCTTAGACCTACAGAACTAGTTTTTATATTCACCAAGTTAAAAAAAAAAATCAGACAAGTTCATTGTCTCTTTTTGTCTGAGATTTTTTGTTTAGCAGAAAAGACAGACCCCCACCATCCCTGACACCACCACCCAACCCCCCACCCCTCAAAATGGGTCAAAGAATTCTGCAACATCTTTGGCTTCAAGGGCTTTAAAGCATGGCATCAGAATCAGCATGGAAGATGGGGTTTATTTACTTTGCTACTGTGTCAGGTTCTGGTGCAAGTCAGTTACTATCCGTTAGTCTCAGAGCCAGTTCTCTCTCTCCAAAATCCATGTATTTCAAATGTAGATTCTAAAGGAAGATTTGTAATGTGGATACTGATGGCTACTACTTAATAATTTAATTACCAAGAGTATTCTGCAACATCAAATGAACTGTAAAAAAGATTTGGACAATCTTGCTAATTCACTTACTAAAGTAATTGTGGACAGTGAAGTTAATGAAAATAAATGTAGCACAGATTTATTTGATATTGCAATGTTAAATGTAAATTTGTCTTTAAAGAAAGATGTAAGTATGAATTCACTCAGCTCTGCTTTAAAGTCAACAGATTTTAAAAAGTAATCATTTCTTTGACAATGCAACATATATTTCTTATTTCTGAAAGGAATACTTCCCCGTTTATTTTCTGTGGAAAAGTTACATATTACTCTGCTTTTTTGTTGGCATAAAGTATCCATGTATGCATTATGATAAACAAGAGCAATGTATTTGTGTGTTTCGTAGCTACTAATATGTGCTATACAAACTATTTTAGAATCAGAGATTCTTTTTGTCATCATTATTAATGCTAAAGGAATCACACAGATTCACAGAGTGGTTTGGGTCGGAAGAGATCTGTAAAGATTGCCTGGTCTAACCCTCATAGTCTATAGCAGCAACAACTGAAAGAATTACAGTAGGTATAGCCCATGTATTTAACTAAAACCAGATTCTCACAGTCTTCAAAAGAAAAGCAAAAGGGAAATGAAATCAAAGCTAATTTTGTGAGTGGCAAGTTGAGACACAAAGACGATTGGTGTCCCATCGACAGAAAAAGCCAGGACCAGATTTCTAAGAGACCAGATACCGTGGCTGGTAGCACTCAAAGATAATAGTTTCTAATGTCTTACTCTGTGAAATATACGGCCTGTTTTTCAGAGTAGTTCAGCACCCAAGGAAACAGAAACTTACTTGTTCCTAAATCTGCATCTGCACAGTGTAAGCTAAAACTTACGAAAATCAAAATTTGTGATGAATTCTGACTATTGTATCAAATCTACCACCATGTTACTTTGTACAAGATCACAGAAGAAGTCCATCAAAGAGCCTGAAACTGAACCTACACTTCTAGAATTTTAGCACAGTACTTCTTTCGGCATGCGCAGGAATTCAGGGGAAAACACAGCATCATAAACTACTTTGGGTGAATGTATTACCTTGTAGAAGACAGTGAAAAACAGAAAAAAAAAATCAAAACAGAAAAGTTACTTCAGCTTTTTTAAAAGAATTTATGCATCTTATTTTTACTTTAGATAAAATTTGCCTTTATAAGCTGGGGTAAGGGAAGTGATCTTTCATGTTTGTTTTCTAAGAGATGTGCTAAATGGCCAGGAAATATAGAACACACTAGAGTCTGGAGACTTCTTAATTCATTGCCCTGGGGTACAGTAAATCTATTCCTTGAACAGGTTTATTTCTTTTATCCAGCAGGATTTCACCTAATGGATGGCATAGATATAATATGGTGACTGTATAGTGAGTGATGTTACTAGGGGCAAGACTTATCACTGTGATGAAAAGTAAAGAGAAGCAGCACTTTACAAATAAGTGCTTTGTAAAGAAAATGGGGTTTAAACCAAACACTTCCTTCATGGTTGCAAACAAGTTCATTGCTATGAAGGATGTAGTCTTACAGCATTGCCTTGACCGAGGCAGTCCACTTCACTTCTACCCATCAACTCTAACCCTGTGTTCCTTTAGTCCTGGATGGAGGAAGAAAATTTGTCAAGTTAGTAACCTTGACATTGTAGTGATGTGTATAAATTGTTCTGAATATACTCACCTATTCTCATTAGTACTGCAGATGTGATCTAAACCCAAACTGAATTCAAGGTTAGCTAATCACACAATTGATATGCTCTTTCCTGGCATTTGGCTGCCAGTATAAGCTAACCACTGTGGGGTTTAAGAGCAGGTTAGGTGTTCAAGAAAAATGTGGGTCCAGGGTTTTTTTGCCTTAAAGCAACAAAGTAAGTTCTGGATGTGAACACGGTATAAAACAAAACCAGGATATTCATCTCTGCAAACAACAGATACAGGACTATGAACTCTCTACCCCTATTTTTTTTTCACTGGAATATTATTACAGTGATAAAGCTTCAAAATCAGTAATACTAACTCTTCCAAAGGTGAAAGAAGAAAGGTGGAGTGAATGACGCCTTTAAAGCCTGTAGCGTAGGGCAGGCTGCAGGGAAGAAATTCAGGAGAAAGGACAGAGACTGTAGGAGAGGGAAGCATAAAGAGAGGGTAGATGGACAGTAACAGTGGTGTGAGGACAAGCAGGTAGTTTTCACTCATCGAAGCTCAATGTGACATTGCGGTATCAACTAAACATTTCAAGATCAATTCAAGAATTGCATTCTCTCTGAGTGTGTAGAACTTCTGCTGATACTAGTAGAAGATTCTGTACAGTCTCAGAAATCACAGAATTGTTTTTATTGGAAGAGACCTTCAAGGTCATCAAGTCTAAGCATTCACTCTGCACTGTCAGGTCGTCACTAAATCATGCCACTAAGCACCACATCTACACGTGTTTTAAATGGGTGGTGACTCCACCACTTCTCTGAGCACTCTGTTCCAGTGCTTTAAAACCCCTTCAGTAAAGAAATTTGTCCTAATATCCAACCTAAATTTCCTTCCCCTGACACAACTTGAGGCCATTTCCTCTCATACTATTGTTTGTTACTTGGAAGTCTTGGAGCTACAAAATCCTCAAATTTTTTTCTCAAGAAAATTTGTAAGTCAGTTCTGTCCTTGAAAGAGGTTTTATACTTTGCTCAGTGACAACAACAATGGTATGATTAAATTCATAGGGTAAGGCATTGGTGGTTATTGTAAGGACTCTTCACCCTCTCAGTACGTGCATGCATAGAGACCATAAGAGCTTTTCTGCCTTTACTCGAGGCCAGCTTTAACATGACAAGGATACCTGAACCTGGATAACAGCTGTGAGAAAGGTCCATGAATAATGTCCACCCTGTCCACCCTTGCAGCTGTGCCAGCACCTGGTGACACACTGTGCTGATCCAGACTGTGACTCATAGGCTCCCTGACTTGACCTCTTGGTCTCAGCAAGAATTCTGGCTGTGTCTGGTCACTAGCAGAGACCTGGCCTGGTTGCCCTTCTCCATTGAGGGGGAACTGCACCTGTCAGTGACGCTGTCCTCTCTGTCCTGCCCTGCCCTGCCCTGTGCAGGGATTGTTGTGGCTTTGGCTCTGTTGCCACTGCAGAGTAGTCCTGCCTGCTGCTTCCTGAAAAACTATGATTTTAAAACTCATGTGCATTTGCTGAGAGAAATTTTCCCTGCTCCTTGAGAAACATAGCACTATAATATCTTTTTTTCCAACTTCTAATACGTCTTCACCAAAAAGAGTTTCAAGTGTCGGGTTTTTTTAATGTTTCTCAGTGTACTTCAGCCCAGTGAAGAATTTTATGAGCTATGAAACTACCGTAGCATCTCTCACCTCAGATATCCTCCTTGAAGATAACAAGGTGGGCATAACTGGAATATATGCAAGACAATCACAGTTTCAGAATTCTGACCAGTTGGCACATTTGAAAACTTGTTACTATTGGAAAGATGTTGCAAAACCAAAGTATCCAAAGACAGAATAACTCAGGGATGACTGAAAAAATCTGATCCCAGTAGAAATAGCCTTTGGGTGAATCTATTCATAGGCTATAACTTTTTCATTAGTTTCCTGTCACTGTTCAGTTCAACAAAACTTGTCTTTGATAACATGTGATACAAAGAAGAACAGACAAAATGGCTAAGCTGCTATGGTGACTGGGGGTTTACTGAAATGTTGTCTAAACTTAGACTAAATGACATGATGTCAGTATCCATGGGAATCTTGTTAGTATGAAGCCATCAAACTCCCTTTTATGGGCACAGTCATGAGAAAAATTCAGCCAGACAAAATTATGTCGGTTTTTGAACATCTAGACTGCCTTTATCTCCAGAATCTGAAACACTATCTCATACCCTTCGCAAACCTAATTTCATCAAGACTTACAACTTAGTAACGGATAGTACATTACAGATTCTTAAAGAGCCCTGTCTTGTCAGACATGAATATCACACAAAATTTCAGATATAATGCTAACTAGTGAGGATATAAGTTGTCTGGAATATTCACAGAAACGTAGTAAAGAAGATAAAACTGGTAACAACGACCACTACGGCTATGGCTAGAGGTGTCATATAGTTAGTCATTGTCACATTACGAACATTAACATCCGTGGCTCAATGAAAATAATTTTCCTGGCTTTTTCAGCAACTTTACTCATATAAATTAGTTGGCAATGTCTGGTCATGACCCTTTAACCTCTCCTTTCCACACAGGAAATTCTGTAGGAACAATCTTCCTCTACAGATTTTAATCAGGTTGAAATTTTTAAGAGAAAGATCAGTCTTGTGCGAAGTGTTAAATTCAGAAAACTACAGGAAGAACAGTCAGGGTCAGTAAAATGAGTATGATATTTTGAACACTTGGGAGAAAAAAGGGTCATAATGTATAGGACTCTACAAACCCCTTATCTTTCTTTTATTAAAATACTTTCTCCGTGTTAGTTACTGGATGAGAATGATGTTCACAGTCTGGGATTTAAAGTCAGTTCTTTTACTACCATCAGCTTCAATACATTTTACACCCTTCCATAACTGCATTGCCTAAAATTATAGGCCTCTGAAATTGGTCCCTTTACAACAGTATTAAAACATCAACATGAAGAGTAAAATATCATCTCTGTATTACTTCCAGGTTAAAAGCATGTACCCTTTTCCCACCACCTCCACCCAGAAAACTGACTTCATGAAAAAGGGCTCTTTGCACGGGAGCAGAGCATTTTCCCCTATATGATCTGTTGAGGAGTCCAGAAAGTCTAAAATTTCAACAAATGCATTGTTATAGGAGCTGTCCAGGTGATCTTTGCAAGAGAGGAGAAGCTTGCCAATGCAAAGGGCAATTTCTATAGCAGTATTTTATTCAAAAGTGGATGAGAGAGAGCTTTTCACGTGCAAAAAATTTTGTCATTAGGGTTGGTGTTATTATTAAACCTAACTTAAAAATTTCCTTGAAAATGTGCATATATTTCACAAAAGTATTTTGTCTAGAAACTAATCCAGTGAACTTTTCCTGACATTTCTTTGAGTTTTATTTATTGCCCTTATGCCACATTAAGGAAAAAAAAAAAGTAAAGGGAGAGACAGCTAAACTTGTTTCACAGTTTCATTTGGTTAAAGGAGATTTTTATTCTTTTCTAATCCCTTATTTTTTGGCACTTGTTTTCTGGAAAAGTACTCAATACCCTAAGAAATCTGTTCCTTTTATCCAGAGTTTTGAGGGGCTGTTTCAATCCAGAATGTGAACTTTATTCCTGGATTGGGGCCCTACTGGTAGTTTTTGTATATGGAGCTCATTAACAAATAACAATAATACAGAATTTCAAAACTCATATATACCTCATAAAGATTGCAAGGTCTGAGGGCTTTATTTCCCAAAATTAACTGGTTAGATAGTTAATTGGTTTAAAAAAGCAGTATTCAAATATTATTTCTACTTGTATAAAGAGCAAAAAACCAATCTTCAGAATAATAGTAAAAATTTCTAGGTGATTTTACAATATGAAATTACTTTAAAAATATGGAGAAAACTGGAAATTTATAGGAAATGTGAAATGGAGTGAAATATTTTATTAGTTAATATGAAAGTTAACTAGTATAGAGACCTTCTGCTGTGCTTTTTGCAACCCGTCTTGCCTATTCCGCATTGGCCTTTTCAGCCATCAGCGCGCTTGCAGTAAGCGTGGGTAAAGCCCTTCCCAAATCTTCGTTCGCAAAGCCAAGCCATGATGATTACGATGATAGTTTCTTTACCTAATCAGCTGCAATTCGAAATAAGTGAATAATCAACCACAGCACAAACAACTAAAAAAAATTTGTGTTGATTAATACACATACCATATACTTTTAAAAAATCCCATTTATAATGATCTTTTGAAAACTCAAAATATTTTTTTCTTCTCAGCAATTTTCTTACGTTTTAATTTCTTGGATAGTTATGTTTATTTTCAACTTATTTTTTGAAAAGCAAGTGAAATTAACATTAGTATTTGCTTTTAAACAGTCTAGAGATACCTGATAACACCTTATAGCCAGTGGAGCTAAGTGACTTCAGAAATAAATTCTTAATGTTTATCACAACATAATATTTTTATGGGTTTTTTCCCCTCCATTCTATCAATATTGGCATAATACACTAGAAACACTTTTGTTTGTTTGTTTGTTCCTAGTGGAGAATGTTCACTGCTCTACTTCCTGAATCCCAGGTGAAGACTTAGGTTACAAGGTTCTACAAATTTGGTGTTTCAGAAAGTGAATGCTAATACATTTTATAGCGGACGAAGTAATTCATAGTGCCTGCTGTTGGTTTTTGCATCACTCATTAGACTCAAGGTTTTTGAGATTCTGTTCAAACACTGGTCTGCAATTCTCTACTTGAAATATCTTCATATAACAGTCAGAAGAAGAGGAAATGCCATTAAAGGGAAGTTTCGCCCCTTCGCGTAGCCTGTTGGCTGAACTCAATAATTAAGTCCACTCCTGGGGAGGTTTCAATCCAGGGACACAGATTTTATATTGTTGCCAGGTCCAGAAACCTCTTAAGAGCAGGTTTTTTTCAAAACCACTGTACTGAGGAGTCCTTTGGTGATTGGAATATCTGGCATCACATTGCTTAAATTTAAATTGAGGGATCTATCTCTTTTTGTTTTCTTTTCCTATTGGCACAGGCATAGAAAAAACTTTCACTCTGAGGGAAGTGAGTGCTGGACATCTAGGAATAGGAAAAGTTTGAAAGATGTAGGGTTTTCCCAGAGTAGGTAACTCATGATAATTTTCATTTTCATTCCAATGTGAGCAAGAAGGTTCTTGCACCAAATCCATCACTGCAAAATCTCTGCAGCTTTCAAGTTTACAATTGGATGAGATTACTGTCATTTGTCAAGTGAATTTTTTTTGCATTATTCCCTTCTGTGACAGAGATTAATAGGAATAGCAGGAATTTTAAATGTTATATTTTTAAGAAGCAGGGTCAGAAACAGAAGTCTGAGTTTTATATAAAAGTGGCGATATTTGTTTTCAGATCCAATTCCTGCAGGAGTATTAGACCATCTGAAAGCAATACCAAGCCCTTGTAGATTCTGCAGATAAGATTCACACTGCAGTTAGCTGGGCATCAGAGATTGCTAGATTCCAGTGAATGATAGGCTGTATTTATGCTGCAACTCTATTTTCCTCTCCAAGAATGAGAAGGAATTGTAGGAAATTGAAAAATGAGGGAATTAAATTGTAGGAAAATGAGAAGGGATTGTACAAACGTTGTGTGCCATCAAAGTACACGTGTCCTAAACTGCCAGCCATGGTAGAGTACATTTTTCAAAGATGTTACAGGCTTCACTGTATTATTTTCAGTTCAAGCAGATGTAAAAGTCTCAACAGGAAACCTGTTTTCAGAAGACTGCTGATTCATTTGCTAGCACAAGTATTCCACACAGCTTGTGTTAATAAGTACAGGTTTTTATCTAAAATAACTTTGGAAATCTTTTGGAATGAACTTACTTTCCTCTCTAACACGTTGTCCTGGGTCCAACGTGGTGGAACCGGATGCTCTTCTGTTGTCTGGCTTTCTTCTTCCCAGAGAGCTGTGGTTTTCCCGAGCTTCCGGGAAGGAGGACACGCCTCTTTGAATGAACTCATAAAAGGGGGCATGTTGAGAGATTGGACGACATCTTGCTTTCCCCTCTGCTCTATCTAGTGTCCTCTCTATCTTGTCCGTGCTGCGGCTCTCTCAAATACGCCGCGCAGGACTCTTGAATCTTACACCCCGGGACTGGAAACTTTTATCAAGGAGAGAAAGACACATCCAGGACCTGCTATTTCCCTGAAGCAGTAAAAGACTTCTTTTGCAGAATGGGTAGGACCTTTTCCGTTTCTGCCGATTCCCGGCGGGGGGGGGGTGT
>NW_010424638.1:11935-19068 GCF_000710305.1 Buceros rhinoceros silvestris
TTGTGTGTGGTTTGGCTGGTTTTGCTTTTCCAGCCGACACACTATTTTGTCGCATCCCTTTCGGTGGGAAACAGCCCCCTTTTTTCAAACTGCGACACGCGTACACCTGCAAGAAAGTTGCATGAACTGAAACAAGTTTTTGGGCTTTATGTACCCACATAACATCAGATTTCCCTAGAATGCAGATTACATGAGAGCATCACACCTGACTTGCCCTTTTCTACATGGTTGCAGTATGGAAGATAGGCAAATTCACAGATGCTTTCCTTTTCTTCATGGCACTCTGTGGACTATGCTCATCCTACAGTGAAAGTCGGTGTCAGCACTTCTGTTGCTTTAGGACAGCATGCTTGTTAGTTAAGATTAAATCCTGGTTTATGCAGATAGAAATGTTCCCCTGGGAGCTGAAGACCCATGAAATCCTCACTGACATCTATTCCAGTCACAGGATGCATTTCTTTTGTGATCATGATTTCTAACGTAAAACCATAGCAGCACATTCTGAAGTTTCCACAAAGACAAAAAAAAAAAAAAAAAACCAGCCCATCAACCAAATAAAAAAAATCCCCCCCACTGTTCAATTTTCTCCTTTAAAAAACAACAGCATTGTAATGTTCCCAAAAAAAAAAAAAAAAAAAAAAACAACCCAGCCAATCAACCAAATAAAAAAACTCCCCTCCACTGTTCAATTTTCTCTTTTTGGGAATAAAACAAGTGAACAAATAAATATAGAACAGATGTCAACCACACTACTTAATGTGTTACAGAAAGGCACTCAGATGTTTCAGTACTTGTAGACAGAGCTGAACCTGAATGGAATGAGGCAGACATTCAGCAGGGGTGTGTGTGTCTCCCACAGAAATAAACTTGTGGTATGGCCAAAGATGTAAGACAAATGCATTTTGAAAAGCACACCTTAATTGTTAGAGTTATTTTAATACTGCATTCATTCTCCAGAGCTTTTATAAGCTGTCTTTCCTGCAATCCAAGACCCATAATTACCTGTTTACTCATAAATATAACGTAGAAACCTCATTAAAATATCTCACAAACTGAGCTAGACACACTCTTTTACCTCGCAGTATATCTATATGATAGGTTGCAAGAATGTATCAGGTTCTAACTTGAGACAGTTTGGAAAAGGCAGACTTTTCTTTATTGAAGCTAGTAGATCATCAAGTTATTCATCTTATCTGTAGTGTCCTTTCTTGCCTTTAGGTCTGAGGAAAATATAAATCAAAAGCTTTTTGAATTATAGTTCCTGATGATTCACAAGGTAATCTTGCAAACACAGCAGGGAAATACACGATTTGCAAATTGCTTAAATGACATCTTTGATATTACCTTAAATTATTGTTGCAATAAATTCCATCTTACAATATTTCAGCTTGATTACATTTTAAAACTTTACCTTTCTTAAGATAAATACTCTACTTTCTATTTGCATACTTTAATTTTTTAAAAAACTTTATGTTTACTAAAGGACAGAATGTTTTATTTAAAAATGACCTAAGGTTCATTTCTTTATGCCAGCATCTATGTGTATTTTAAACCATTTATAAATCCTTAACTAATGCAATTTCTTATACAGAATTACAGGAGGATGTGCCTGAAAATTAACATTTCCAAATTGGTAAACATTTCAGGTTCAGAATAATTTTAGCTTAAGTATGTTTGCCTATGTATCTACAGAGTATTACATTCCTCTACAATTCCTAAAAGCAAACAGCAATTTTATTAAATATTTCAATCCTTGGAGTTATACATCTTTTGATTTATAACAGAAAACATTGAAGAGATGATGAAATTAATAGTCTCTATGTTTAATTTTGCTCTGCAAAAATACAGTCTAACTGCATGAGGAGATAGCCACATGATGCTTCTTTCCAGGTATGCTTTGTATTCATGGAGAACAGCACCTGATACTTCTGAAAGTCGGAAAACCTAGGGAGCAATTTTAGTCTCTATTTTCTAAGTTTAATGTGTGATACTTGGAAAGGATTGAGGATGTAGAGGGCTAAAACTGACTTTATGCACCTCTGTATCTGCCTAAATTACAGTAACTTTTAAAAAGTATGCTTTCTGAGACTGCTGCTTTCAAGTAATCTTTTTGTTGTTGTTGGCAGTGGCATTGTTTTTTAATTTATGTCTAAAGAACCATCAGAAAGTGCAGTGACAAACAGTGTGAGGATTTGTAAGATCAGAATGTGCTTTCTACAAAGACTGGACAGCTGTCTTTCAAATAGCAGTATTTTTAGTAATTTTAATACTGCATATGTATTTGGTATATGTAATATATACAATTAGTGGCTTTTAATATGCCATATGCATTTTTAATTCTACTTTTCCCTGCTTTTCATTATAATTTACATAAGAATCATACTTCAATCACAATTAATAATAATAATGGTCAATTAATAATAATTAGTATTATCTAACATTTAATAATTTATCACAATATTGTCGAGATTGTCATTAAACATACACATGTAATTATATTAAATTTTTATGCTTGGGTCTATTAAAAATATTTGGATGCAAATCTAACTTCAGGTGATATTATCTTTATTTTCTAATGAATCTTCTTGTTACCTTCTTACTAGATTTTTTCATCATTTCCCTATGACAGATGTAAACCCGCAAAAGGCAGTCCTGGAAAAGAAATCCTACGTCTTCAATGAGAACTCAATGAGAAAATAAAGGCACAAACCTAAAAAACCTGTTCCAGTTCTTGCCCAACTAATTTGAAATCGGACTGTCTGCTTCTAGGAAAACATATCAGCACTGTGTAGTATCTGGCTAAACCAGGGAACCACATGATTAGCTGCACCTGTGCAACCCCAAAGGTAAGAACGTGGCTTGCAGAGTAGGCTTGCTGTTCAACAACTGCCTGCATGTCTGGAGGCACCATTCTGTGCCATCCTTTGGCAACAGTTTTTATACAAGCCCTTGAATCAGAGAGTCTTATGTGGATATATAGCTATATAAAAGGAATAATTATTTGTAAAATAAAAAATTGCAATCAGGAAAATAAAGTAGTTATTACACCCACCAACAAACCCTAAAAAATTCCCACAACAGAACAAAACTAAAAAAAATCCCAAGGCTATTGAAAGACCAGGCACTGTATTTATCTTTCATCAGATGGATGGTACTCACTATTAAATAAGACATTAGAGAATTAAAAGACTACTTCATTATATTTTGATCTTGATTCTCTCAAATATTTTCCAGCACTCCCTATAGGGAATCACCAGAAAGTAGATAAATTCCAGAAAATAACTTGTGGAATATGCTTGGCATTCTTTTTTAACTAGGATGATTAAGGGAACTTTTTTATAACAAATGTATAATATCAGGACATGGAAAATTATTTCTGTTATGAGAATGATCCAATATTTCCTTTGGAACAAAAACTTCTACTTCAATCTTTCTGTTACAGGGTGGTTTTTTTGCGGCTGTTTTGTTGAGGGTTTTTCTTTTAAGCCTCTGGCCTTATTGGACAGATGCTACTTTAATGCATTCTAACAAGAAAGTATACTGTTCAAATACTTCTTGGTACCACTTAACACAGTCACAGGAGTCAATGAGAAACAACGATTGCATGCTAGTTTAAGAGGGATAAATGTTACTTCTACACAAATTGGAGGATTCTTCCATTTCCAAACAGATGCACTTTAAACAGTAGAGATCTACAAGTGCGAAAATACCCACTAATTGCCTAAAGATATCTTGTGGATGATGTCTTACACTTCAGAACTTCAAGTGATCTCCCAATAACTAGGAGCTTAGCAGACAAACTGACTGACTGCTCCAAAGGGGGTAGTGGGAATGATTTGTCATGCAACGATATGTTAGCTGCAGGCATCTCAAAATACCTGGCGCTCAGTCAAAAGCACTTTGAACTCCCAAGTTCTATTATCACTTTTTCAACCAGAAACTTTGGGGAGTGATGTCTCAGAACAAGAAAAATCTGAGTTTCTCTGCACAAATGTCACTTCTAATGGAATATTTCAGACATGACACTGTTTTTGGAGAATTCATTTCTATGAATAATATTCAAGCATATAGAACTAACTACTGAATTGGAGGCAGTGACATACCCTGGGTAACTCTTACATCAGTAGGAAATTCATTAAAGCCTTTATGTCATCAAAAGAAAGTTCTTGATGTGATATTTGCCTGTATTTATGGAAGCTGATGATTTACAGAGCCAGCCACGTGCCATTATGAACATGGATTTTCTCAAAGAAAACACGGAAGCTAGTGGGTTGCAGGCAACCGGGTTTGGTTGGTTTGGGGTTTTTTTTTCATGGATGCTGACCTGAAGCTGACTGGACACCAAAAAATTTATCCAGCATTTTAATTTAAAAATTTTTTTATTGTGTCCTTTTTGTGTCCTCTTACTATGAAAATCAGTGTGATTGAGATTTACTTGCATGCATATGCAACAAATGTTAGGCAACAAATAGGAATCAGGAATTATAAAACATTTGCTATAGTTTTCTGAGGGATTCCTTAAAAGCTTTGCCAGGCCTGTGGTACACAATGAACCAAGTGGGAAAATCATTTGGAGAGGGATATATACTTTCTGTTCGAACTCTACATTGGTTATCACTTCACATAAATTTTCTAGGAATGTATTCAGCAAGTATTTTGTGATCTAGCAAAAGATGTAATTGTAAACATTGTAACTGGGAAAGGAAGTCAGTATTTTTGACAATGGAAACTAAACTGATTAATTTTTTCTTTTTTAGTAAGGATCCAATAACAGACAAAACGATGATAGCCCTTCCATTCCTTCCTTCCCTACTTCAAAAAAAAAAAAAAAAAAAAAAAAAAAAAAAAAAAAAATTAAGGCCCTCAATGTTTGCAGCAAACAGGAACTCTAGAGGTATGTAAGAATGGAAATGAGAAGGAATTTCTCTGCTGCTGGAAACAGCCAAATATTCAACCATTTTTGTGGACTTTTTTCTCCGTATGGAAACACAATGCAAAGCTGTAAGCACAAAGAAAACAAAGGAATAGTGATAAAAACCTGTGATAAAGGTGAGGTGTATAGACAGCAGGAAGTGTGTTCATGACTTGCAGATTGCTAAACTAGTCACAGGCAAACCTGTATGTAAAGTAGTCCTTGACTGTGATTAGTGACCTCTGTGGTGATCATACAGTGTACTCTTTTCGTATTTGAGATCTGTAACATAAAGCTGGAAAGCTGAAGTTGATTGGTTTCAATTTCTAGCAGGAAAATCTTCATCTACTACTTGAATAGAAATTGGGTTTTTTTCCAGCTACAAGGTGCTGGAGCCCTCTGACAAGATTCAACAAATCTTTTGAATAGTTAGGTGCAAATGGAAAATTTTAGATGTTCCCGACAGCAAAACTGGAAGGGGAAGTGAGGGGGGTGTGCAGATATGACTTGCATCTGGTGACCCCCCGTTGATTCTGGGTTGATAACCGTGGACAAACTCGAAGGGAAAGAAACCTTCAGCAGCTATGCAGAAATATGAGAAGTAATAACCTACACAAGGTAATTCTCAGTCTTCTGTGGAAAATACAAGGAATAATCCAAACCAAAGAGGATCTCAGGTTTCAGAAATCTTCAGAAAAGTTCTATATTACTGTAGGGAATGTTTCAGCAGTTAAGGCTGATCTTCAGTCCTATGCTTGTGTTCTATAACTCAGTAGTCGATTCATTCTATCTCAGCTATATTTCAAAGTACAGAGATCATAACCAAATAGAGATGGCTGTACTGTTATAGATCTTTTATGGGTCAGATGCTCCAGAAGTCTGTAAGATTAAATATAAAAGGGGAAGGCTAGAAATACATATACACTTATCTCAAAAGGTTCAGGAGGTTAACAATTAAGAAACATATAAAAAGGCAAAACTTGTCATGGAGGTTGAGATTCCTTCCATGATCAAAGCTCCACATGGTTCTGGAACTAGATCTAGGACTGCTCTTTCGAGCATATGGTCATTCTCTGGAGCATCAGCAGTTCTAGAAGTGGCATAAACATTAATCCCTTTTGAAGTTTTTCTCTCATGTTGTACAAATTCACAAATTGGCATGGACTACTGCCAGTTGCCTGGAAAAGCAGCCTGAGCCCCAGCTAGCATTTTACATTCCACAGCACTGAAAAAGGAGACAACACCAAACCAAAGTATAAAATACATAAGGCAGCCTTTACATAAGATTTGTTCTCTGATATTTTTTTCGGCTTTCATAGATTAATTCTTACTGCTCCATCTTTGGCTTTTAGAGATTTGAGTCCATTGTCATATGCTTTATTCTTATCACAAAAGTTTTAGAATACTTCTGGTGATGGCACATGTACAGAGCAAATATGCTACCACAGAAGCACTATCTATTTATTGTATTGTGCACATGGAAAAATTAGCCTCATTAGAAGAGTCAGATTATTGATGGCTAAGCAGAGAAAATATAGTATATGACAGTGAAGTTTGTCATTCACTGTCTTCATGGACAGACAAAAAGAAGGACATTCAGATTTTGGACTTAAGCAGGGACTGGGCAAAACATCTCTTTTAGCTACCTTTTCCTATGAGAAAGTAGAAAAATAATTGACTGCTTAAAGTTTGGGAGGTATTTAACAGATCAAGAAAAGGCCATTACTTTTACCTAGTGATTACTCATCTAGATGAAGTTCTTATGCTTCAGGGCATATTTTTTTTTCCCATGGATTCTGTTCCCTGACTATATACAGTATAAGACAGCAATTTCCAGTGAAAAACGGAGCTTGTTGGGGCTTTACTTCTTCCTGTGACAAGTCTCCAACTTTGCACAAGCTCGTAAAATGACCACTAGATACTAGATGCTGTAGGCTGCCGACAGAGCATGAACGAGCCACCCCAAAATCAAGAGTGTTCCATTTTTTTCTGGATAAAATATGGGAGTGAATATACACAGTGGCTCAGCAAACTTATGAAATGATTCTGGATTTTCTGATATGCATCAATCTGTTAAGAAGCAGACCACTTCAAAAGGAAAGTATCCCCTCAGACACAATCTGGTTGCCTCAAGCTATCAAAAGCTTTTTGTGAACTTGGAGGCTTTCCCCTCTGTCTCTAAAAAGCATTGTTAAGATGTGAGGACATGCTGTGGCTGTAG
>NW_010424638.1:19165-20865 GCF_000710305.1 Buceros rhinoceros silvestris
TAGGGAAAGCAGAGACAAGAGTTTTCTGGGACTCCAGGAGATTTTCTAAACCTTGGGATGTGGAATGAACCAGTATCACCTCTTCATGAATCTGTTTCTTCATGAATCTGTAATAGAGCTCCTTAAGCACCAGAGCATACACAGCATTTACTGTGAACATCCAGAAACCTTAGCCTTTGACAGGGATTCACCCCAATGCTTTCAGCAAATGCATTACACCTGTAATGTGCTGTTATGGAAGCTTGATTCTGTTTTTATCAAGAGAGGAACTACATTTTAAAAGTGAACATTTTCTGATGTGCACTGCTTAATTTCATGCCTGGCCTCTGATGAACATAAGATGAACATCAGATCTGGACAATCACAAACCTATAATCTGTTGTGAAATAATGAGTAAGCATCTGACTGTCTGCAGAAAACGTCATCAGCTTTCAAACAGCCCAAACAAAAAAAACCCAACTACTATCAGGTTTGACTGTTGCCTTCAAAAAAAAAAAAAAAAAAAAAAAAAAAAAAAAAAAAAAAAAAAAAAAAAAAAAAAAAAAGAAAAAAGAAGAAAAGGCTCCTTTCTATGCATGGGGAAATGATCAGTAAAGTGAGTGATACCAGAAGACGTAGTTTGGGGAAACAAGTAAGAAGGAGACAATGCTGTATTATCACAGTGCACAATGATATGTTTTTTGGTTGCCACTTCTCAGAACTGTTAAGTACTCTGCGAGATGTAAAACATTTTGCTCTGTGATTAAAAACTGACCTTGTTTGACTTACTGAAATACCTCTGTTCCAAAGAAAGAAATCCTTATTAGTGATTAATTTTGAACTAACAAATACAGTAACTTCTATAAGGACTTCCTTTTCTACAAGATCTCTCCTATGTAACTCCAAAATGCTCATGTATATGCGGGCCCAAACCACGTGATTATCTACTGTAACAGCTGTTTCTAGGTACTGTGTGTCCATCTGGTTACTGACCCAATGTCTGTTATATTCCTTAAACAGCACCTGACTTCTCTATTTCTTCATCTTTCTCTTCATATAATCTTTTTTAAAAAATTAGTCGATACATATTAAAATATTTAAGAAAATATATCCTAGGTGCTAGAAAAGTGCTGACTTGTTTTCCCCTGACACAAAGAAACTTTAAAGTTCTATGGCACTGTGAAAGATTACCTAGTCAGAAGTGGTGTCTTGTGTGTGCACAATTTTACAGAAGTCTCCGGAGAGCTACACATAAACTAGCTTGTGCTGTGTGGGATTGTGTGTGTGCCTGTGTGTCAGTGAGTTTGTGTGTCTGTGAGAAAGAAATTAACAGGCTGCAGAAGGAAAAAAATACAGAACTTTCTCAATTTTAATTCAGCAGAGAAATATAATTATTAAACTGGAAGGAAGGAAGCAACACAATTAGGGAAGGGGAAGGATAGTGGCCTAATTACTGGGGAAAACACCTATTTCTTTATCAACTTCTGTGGAACAATGATTATTTTTAATGCTTGAGGATTAGATCCTCTATTCACATTTGCTGAAATTGTTAATTATTGCTGCAATAATTACGAGGCATCAGGAATTAAACATAACAAAATGAGAATACAAAACTATGCCATCACCATACTTGATCAATGTTTGATCAGTGTATTTCCAGGAGCAGAAAAAACTACACTCTTAAACTCTTTTGGACCTTCTACTGGCTCAGTCCCATTCCT
>NW_010424638.1:20945-24854 GCF_000710305.1 Buceros rhinoceros silvestris
CCTGCTTTTCTCTGTTTAAAAGTGGTAAAAGGTCTGCGACAAGTACTCCTCATAACCTGGGCAGAACCAGAATAACACCCAGCAACGATAAGTCAAACATGTGCTGCCAGAAAGAAGACAATTGCAGAAGTGATACGGTTGTGATAAATTACTTTTCTTTACTGTGATGAAGGAGAAAGACTCATGCCACTTTTCTTGTATGACAGAAGAAATTAAGTAGATTTATATAGCATAAACTTTCATAGAGATTTCCTAGGAGATTAAAATGGCTTAGATGCCTTTCTCAGTTTGGATTTTTGTACCTAAATCTTCAATCTCTTTAGGTTATTCATCTGGCTGGATTCTAGATTTACCAACGTATTTTTATATTAGAGTTATATATCAAACCTAATGCCATGGGATAAGTAATGTAAAAATGCAAGTGCACATAGAAATTGTAGTGCAAAATGTTGCTGAGGCTGTTGTCAGATGCCTTGAGAGTTCTACATCTACAATGAACTGCAATTAAACAAAATACACATTGTATCATACTTTATTAAACACAAAATGCTTGTTAATGTAGCTCTAGGAAGTGAATGCATTTGGAAAAACAGACAATCCATATTAACATAGTCACTTTATTTTAGCTCACCTCTCCCTTATGAAGAGGTGCTCTATTTGATTTGTTCATATTCTAGGCAGATCCTTTCAGAATCTCTAATATATGTGATTTTTCTAAATCTCTAAAATATGTGATTTTTCAGCTTGTATATTATTTTTCATTTAATAATACTCCATTATATTATTTTCCTATCAAGAGTTAGCTAAACTCATTACATTGATTGTTGCTTAGCATCCAAAAAGCTAAGCCGTTTCCTTGAACTACTATTTATGTCAATAATCGGTACCCTATGGACACTGCATATTAGCATTTCATTATTGTTCATTTCTCTGTGCTTAAGTGTAATGAAGTGTGTAATTTCCCTGGAACCATCCACTGAGCCTTAAACTGTGAATCAATTTCATATGGTCCACCTCTGTCACACTGCAGTTCCAAAAGCGTGCAGATCAGAGCCGTGAAATGCAGAGGGAATAATGATAGCCTGAGAATTTTTTGTGCCATTCAGTCTGCTTTGATCAATGTTGAATTTTTTTACTAGGCACCAACTGTGCATACATAATCTTAATATTCTATCTACTCATAACAATCCCCATCAGTTACAATAGAAAATGATTCAACAAAGAAGAATGTTTTGCATGATCTCTTTAAGCTAAAACTGTTGGGAAAGCATTATTTCCTATTCTAAGTTTTCTATTCTCTATTCTAATAATCACTAGTTGTCTATGTACAAGGGGATGAGACAAACATTGTGCTTTTCTCACTTCCACTAATATTTTTTTCCTTTATTAAGAAATATCTACTTGTAATGACATGTTCTACAAGTAATGTATTGTGTGATGAAGAGGGGTTAATAGAAAACATAATATTATACAGTACCTATCTTATTGTTTCCATCTGTGAGTTGATCCAAATGACTACAGCTTCTAATGTGGAGCATATTTGTAAACACATTCATTGATCACACACATATGTAAGGAACTACCCAGAGTGTATTTTTACAATCCTCCAAAACTCTCTTCCATCCTGGAATGGCTCCATAGCAAAAATCTGAATAAATTTCTCTGAGAGACATAGTCATGAAACAGTATTCTTCACAAAGGACACATTCAGAGAGAGATTTGGGTTCAGACAGCATGGATGTAGGCAGACCCAGTCTGCCCACCCTTTGAGCAGCTTTCTTCTTCCTGATTTACCTGATTGCTCAGTCTCTTCAAAGCAGTCATGTAAGAGGTTTTTCTTTTTTTTTTTTACTTTGTTTTAATTTTCATACAGAATCAAACAGAATTGAAAGTTAACCCATGCACTCAGAAATACACTCCTTCTGTTTGCTTCTTAAATTTAAATTGGGCTTTCAAAAACAAAACAAATTTTTCACGGAAGATGAAAAAGTTCTTGCTCTGAGCTGTAAAATAGTACAGTTGAAAAATAGGACAGTTTCTGATTAAGAGTAGACAGATTAAATAATAATAGCCTTATTTTCTTCACCCAGAGTTAGGAGTATTAACTTTACAGATCCTGGTGCTGCTATTGTTAACTCCAGTCCTCAGAATTTTTTTTTTCCCCCTAAGGTTTTATCAATATAATGATGTAATATTTTACATAGGAAAGGTTATTACTGCCTCTGCTACAGGTGTGCAGACAGTGAAGTGTTGTAGAGACAGTAATTATTCTTCAGGTATGAATCCTTACCACTATTTATTCATTATTAATAAATAAATATAAGGCTGGATCAAAACCCCACTAACACAAAAGGGATAAAATATTTAAATATGATACTACTTTAAAAAAGTAATTGACTTTCATATTTAGGAATGGATTTATATTCTCATATAATTAAAACAGATTATAAAAGGAAATAATTGTACAGTTTCAGAATACTTTTTATTTAGAAAGTAAACTTCTGAAGTGCATGCTAGGGCAGATATAGCAGAGTAACTGAATTAAATGCACCATTAGACTAACATTGCTTGCTCTTTAAAGGATGCTGATGTTTGACCATCTCTGTGCTTTAGAATTTGATAAATCAAGACAGTCCTGGATTTTTGAAAGGCAAAAGCCTGATTCTGGAAAATGAAATAGAATTCCTGGCTAGGACCCAAATCCACTGAAATTACAGATTTCTCTTTCCCATACGCATGTGCTACCTGACCAAAAAGAGAGCTGTTGCTAAGCAACGCCGTTCCCCTTTCTCACCAGTCGGGTTTCAGGCTCAAACAAAAGCTCACTGAGCAAGTGGCAGTACCAAAGAGCACTAAAATGTGAAAGGTCAGCACATTCAGGAGCAGCTATTTCCACCCTGGCTTCCACCCTCGCAGGACCCAGGTTTGGGAATTTTTCTAAGCGAGACATAGGGCAATACAGAAAGCAGGGCACGTGGATGCTTTGCATTCTTTTTGACATTTTCTGCACACATTTTAAAATGAGGTGGAAGCCAGAGCCCTTGTTTTGTACAACACACGTGACTGATTGGTCCCATTTGGCACCAGTCTAGCAAAAGACAAATTTCCTTTCTGGATCTTATCCAAATGTGAAGGCTTTGTGTTATATTGTGAAGGGCTACCACAGAAATGGTCTTGATAATATGTGTAGGCACTCCTGTGAGACTGTAACATCTGTTTCAGTGTCTGCTAGATCCTGGCGGTACCAAGATCTTAACAATTTGCCTATAAACACAGTCATTCAGTCAGTCATTAAGAGGTGAATAAATTAAGCTAAAGTGGATTGTTTCCTTGTCATATTTCAAGTGGGCCATATTATGTTTCACTACTACATTCAATTCCTATTGTTGCTACCATAAATTTCTTCAATTTATGTGAGGTTTTATGCTTCAATATAGTGTGTGGTGCAATACTGGTGTAAGATTATACTTCTGCATTTAGGGTTTGGGCTTTTTTGTTAGTTTCATTAATTTCTTGTAAGATTTCACTGCTTGCTATTCATGTTAATCAATGAAACCGTTGCCAAGACCTCTGCTTCAATCCACTAATTATTTGGAGAAAAAACACTGAATGCACTCCTTTCTTTTCTGGTTATACATACAGCTAAAACACGACCAGTGTACATCCATCTGTACAGGACACATGCATTGATGACAGACTATAGCACAGCATTACAGACATTCCACGTGTAGTAAGCTAGAATTTTAACCCAGGGAAACCTGTGTCAAAGGTAACACAAACCATTCTTTCTCCTAACAAGCTGAAAGACAGTGAATAGTATTTTGTTTTGCAAGTTCAGAAGATCATTTAGCTTGCATTTCCTAAGAGGTATATGGTAATAGGGAGGTGTTAAGGGTCGAGGGACCGATA
>NW_010424639.1:0-4879 GCF_000710305.1 Buceros rhinoceros silvestris
AGTCAGACTGGCTTTATATTAAACCAGGGCACCAGAGAGGTAGTGTGTTTGGTTGGGAGTCGCTTAGGGTAGACTGTTGACAAGGTAGGCAGCTGCTCTGCTAAGCTTGTAACTGATATCTTGCCCTTCTTTGGAGATTGAGGCCTTAGGCTCTCGTTTCTGCTGCAGGTCTTAAGTCCAGCACCCTCTTTCAAATGTAGCACCTCATAACTTTCCTTTAAGGACTGTTTGTAACGGTGCTGCTGTTTCCCTTGTTTCCCTCCTTCCCTACATTTTCCTACTCATTAGCCTGAGTAGATTCAGATCACATCCTCTACCTTTCTGGAGAATGCTCTGTGCATCAGAAATGGAAATAAGGTTAAAAAAAGGCCGGTGGGGGGAGGGGGAGGAGGAAGAGAAAATTTGCAATTTTGACTCTGGAATCTGCTGAACTTTTTCAAGATGGAGAGTGAAAGCTACATTTTTTTTTCTATCACTATGGAGATGAACAAGATGTTTCTTCTAATCCATTATGCTTACAGCACTTGAAAATTGCTGACTGCTTTTTCCCTTCTGTGAATAACTTCATAGAAGATCTTCACAGAATACCAAATTGTGTCATGAAATCACCTGCAAAAAATGGTGCTGGATGTTTTAAGGGTGAGTTAGGGTGATGAATCTGTGAATGAGGTACTACTCAAGCTATGTGAGTCTGGGGACACTTTAATATCTCTGTGGTTTTCTTCAGAATCATTGTCACAAAAAACAAATTTGTTATCTTCACGTAGCTAACTTGTCATTTACGAAGAGGTCATACTTACCACACTCATCTGGCTTATCAGGGTCTTGAGATGCTTTCGGTAGACCCTTCTCGTCTGAGTTTTTTTCTTTTAATGAGACAACAATATAATTTTGTTCTGGTACAGTAACTGGAACTCTTAACATGAAAGGCTTCAACATACTTGTATGTAACAGCTTCAGAGTGTTAATGATGCTGTTGATATCTAGTGTTTTCACTTAATTCAGGCGTGTTTGTTGTAATATTTAGTATTTGAAACAAAATATGACAAAAATTAGGACAGGTGTGACAGCATCTTTTTACAAAATATAACTTTTCACTTTCAATTGGTTACTACTTGTAAGAGGAATCTGACAGAATTTCATGTAGTTTCAGGATACTACATGTGGCCCTATTACAAAGAAGTTAAAGATCATGACTTATTTATTCCTTAAAATATGTCTTATAGAGGAGTGACTGGGTGAGTGTCTCTGACAGGTACAGTCCTTATCATTTGCTGGTGAGTAAACTCCAGGGGAGTGAATGTTTGTACTTTGGTCAGAGGAACAACCAAAGGTGATTCAGGCAAAACTGGTGGAGAAAAAGATGTGTCCTGCCTTTCGTTTCTCTTTTCCCCTTCTTTTTCTTAGATCCTTCTCTCACTTTTCTCCACATTGCTTTAATATTTGCTTCACCTTTTGTCTGGACTTGAAATGTCTCACAGACCATGAAACTTGTTCTCAAACACAGACAGTTGCAACAGATATTGGGTGAGTCTGCGTGATGCTGGAGGGATTTGGATACCAAGCAAGAGGAAATGCTTATCCACTAAAGCGAATCGCTGCAATGTCTGAGAAGATCTGTCCCATAGAGTAGGCAATGGCATGAAGGGAGCTGGTGTTTAATCCAAAACAATTCAGGGATCCTTAGTGCAAATCAGGGCTGGTGTGGCAATTATGGTCACTGGGCTTGGGTTATATAAAAATTTAGCCTTTCCAGGAAAAAAGTAAAAGGAAAAAAAGAAAAGAAAAAATCCGTAGCAGCTGGGTAACTGGGGCAAAAATCATGACCGCACTAAAAAAAATGTTTACTAAGAATTCTTACTGTCCTCCAAGGAGAGGAAATGCATTCAAAACCATATTTGTACAGTTAAAAGAGGCCCATTAAAAAGTTAGAATACAGTGATCAAGGGGAATTTTAATTACTCCTATACTGCCAGAAATATGAAATTCAGAACTGCATGGAATCCTAGGGAAAGGAACAAGCTTGGAAAAAAAGAGACTGCTTACTCATGAGTGCTTAAGAACAAGTTATTATACTGCAAGTCAGAAACAAGATGGGTCTGTGCAACAGGGAATAGCATAAAAATATTTTATGAAGTACACTTCAAGGGAAAGGAGCTCAGATGAAATGACTAGCATCTATGTTTCAGAAATTTGGAAGAAATAAGTGATAATTTGGGGATTCATAGTCAAAGCATGTATGTGCTTTGTGACCAGGACTACATAGTTTTTCTTTTTCTCCTTTTTTGACTTTATTTTGGAGAAGGTTTCAGAAGTCTGTTTTCAATTCTGTTTATCCTTTGCCTGGGAAAGACTGAATTTTGCTGCTTTCAACTGTTTGGTGACTGATGTTCTGAGCCATTTTAAGATGATATTTATCTGACATGAGATCCTCCTTTTGTCAGCTAGGCAGTGATCCATTAAGGCATCTATTTTCCAGACATCTGATAAGAGTTCCACAGTATTGAATGTGTCCAACCCCAGGTAGAGAAATAGAAAGACAGATGATGCCAGGAAAATAAAAGATCTAAAGACGAAAGGAAGACACAGCTGACCACATAACTTACCACTTAACCTGAAAAAGGAAAATAAAAGGTATGAGGTAGTAGGAATCTTTTACATATACATATAGCAATAGAATTTTTTTTTTTGCAAGATCCAGTTATTCTCGTATATCTCTTAACCATTAGAGTAAATATGCCAGATTTTTTTGTGCTTTTCAATCAAACTTCTAAAGATTTTTTTTTTTAGAAGAAATACAATGGCAAGATTATGAAGAAAGCCAGTGTCTATAACTTTTATGGAAATACAATTCTGCAAGTATTTATTGTCTATACTGTTAAAAGAAACCTTTAATCCCAAGTTAAAATAAATAAGAGTTAACATTTCAAAAGTACTTTTAAAACTATTTTCAGATGCATAAATGTGTCTCTTTCACATGATTTTAAACATTTCAGAAAAGACCCTTTTCCTGGCAACACACTCGTCCTCAAGCCTGCTCATTGTCTGCAGCAGTTCAAGTAAGCGAGGTGAAAGCCACTTGGCATATACGAGCAGATCCAATTCTCAGCTCAGTCGTACAAATGCAAAGAACCACAGATTTCTGACCCCAAAATTCACCACAGAGGGGCTGGTACTGAACTTTTAGAATCCCATTTGCAGGATCTAAACTGCTGATGCAGTGTGACCATGCCACAAAATGTTCACTTCCATAAATTCGCTTTTATCTTAAGTAGTTTTGTCAGAAGCAAGTAAAAGGTCTTTTGTATTCAAAGCCACACTAATTCTGCAGCTTAACATTTGAACTTTTGTTCAAAAAAGACTCTTGAGAAAAAGTGTATCCATAATTCCCAGCTGCCATCAGCAAAGGACTTTGAAAAAAAAAGTCTCATAGTAACAGAGGTCCAGGAAATCATCTCAGTATAACCAACATCCTCTTAAAAAAGCTGACTTGAGTGGCAAAACTAGAGCTTTAAACTTTCAAAGCATAAGACATTTCAAACTGTGATAAACAAGAATTAGCAAGAATTATCTTCACTGATTGAATGGCAAGATCACATCCTGGGTGGATAGGAAGTGTACCTGACAGAAATAGACTCGTTTTAGGACACTCGGGTACCTCAGAGATACATAAGCCATTCCCTGACGATCTTTGTATGCCTCCCTTCATGATTTCCCATTAACCAAATTTAGACCTAGACCTTTAGACCTTTAACATTTAAAAACAATGGCAGTTTTACCAGAAGAACTAATCTTGCCTTCAGGCTTTCATGAGATTTCTTTCCTTCTTTTTATCTCCCTGATGTTTTTTCTCACCACGCAGTTCCAGTGCAACAGTGGTCCATCCATTCAAAAGTATTCTTTATGTAGTCTGATGGTATAGTTTTCAGAATTTGGAAACTATGGATGTAAAACTGAAACTACTGTAAAAATAAGCCAAAAAGACAGGGTGTCTATTGTGTGGAAAAGTTTTCAATAGTAAATCCTTTTTTAGTTCTATTGTATCGCTAACCCAAGGGTCTCAGGATACTTCTCATAAACAAAGGGGACACACATGATTACTGTTCTCTGACACATGGCAAATATATTTCTTTAATCAGATTCCAACAGATATCAGTAAGTCTTGAATTTGAGCACAGGAAGTTAAACAAGGCATAGAAAATCTGTTTACAACAAGAGCCATTATTTGGAAAGATATAAAAAAGATATAGGTGAAATAGCACTGAGCTAAAAGCCTGCATGTCCCAGAGAAAGTCTTGAGCTTGGGTATGATCAGTTGAGAAATCAATATGCCAGAACTGCTGGTATGGAATTTAGATGTGGAATAAAATAAGGCATGGATCTGGCTATTCTACTCAGTGGCCAACATGAATAAACACCTGAATCCTGAGAATGTTTATCACAAGGGTGTTATTTTCCCATCTTTGCTTATCATACTCAGTATTCTTGCCTCTTAGTGTTTCTCTGTGTCATCAAAGGATGGTATAAGTCAATATCAATCACAGAACAGAATTCAGAAATAGAAGTGGCTCTTTCTTCCCTTTGCAAAGATTTTTTGACAAGTTAAGGACTGCAACAGAAATTGTCCCTGGAAGAAAAGATGTTTGTAGTTTTTGACTAATTTTTGTCTGCGTTACTATACAATTCCAATCTCCAAATTCTAAGTTTTTTTTCCTATTTGTGAATTTTTCTCTTTTGTGAATTTTCTACATTTTTTCCATGGTAGCAGAATGGCCCTATATCTCTGTATTCAAAGCCCTCAGCGATGCTTCATTGGCTTTGTGAAGCAACTTTCTTTCACTAATGCTTTTTTGTCCCGGTTTGAGCTAAACTTCCTGGT
>NW_010424640.1:0-1233 GCF_000710305.1 Buceros rhinoceros silvestris
GGGGAGCCGCAGCCCACCCAGGACAAGGGATGCCAGCACTGAAACGCAGCCAGGGACCCGCTGCTGCCCACGCCTGCGAAGGGGACAGCAAAACCCGGCACACCCAGGGTCCCCCGGGGGAGAGCCCAGCCCTCCTCGCCAAGCCGGGCAGCTCCAGTGTGTCAGGGAGGGCAGGGACCGGGGGCACTGGGGAGAGCACACATCCCACGGTGAGAATGGTTAATGGAAAAGGGGAAAATAAAAAAGTAAGAAGTACCAGGTGTTTTATTATCTAGGGCAAGATCCAAACCCAGGAGCGCAGCCCGAGGAGGGGTTAGGGTGCCTGAGAGGGGCCGGTTACCTCCAGTGCTGCAGAAGGCTTCTTTTTGAGTTCTTCACATTTTCGGAATTTGCAAATCTGGTGGCCAGTTTTGCGATTCCTACAACTGCTGCACTGCTCGCAGTTTATGCGTCTTCGGCAGGGCGGGCACATGCCGCATCTTTTCCGTTTCTTTTTCCCCGAATTGATGGCAGATGCCAACTCATTCTGCATGGGGTACTCTGCCAAGCCAGCCATATGGAGCGCACTCTCTGCCAGAAACACGCCGGCAGGGGTCATGATGAAAAGGCCTGGGTTGATGGGAAAAGCCCCCAGGTAAGGGAAATCAGAGGGGCCGTTCATTGTCTCTGCAGCTGAGACCGCCTCCATGTCAGAGAGCCCAGTCCCGTGGTCGCTTGCGAGAGGAAGATGCTCCTGGACCACTCGTTTGAGCATTTCTGTCGACTGAGCAAACTGTTGTAGGGCGATCTGTCCTTCCGCGGAGATCTCCGACACCCGGTCTAATTTGCTCAGCATACTAGAGATGTTTTTGTGCTTTGAGGTAGAATGACTTTTATCCACAGTCGCGTCGTTGCCATTAGCTAAGGGGTTGCCTTTCTCTGAATGTTCGCTTACCGAGCTGCTGCTACCAAAGGTGGAATAGTGGGAGAGTGGACGGGACTTCTTAAGACTTTTGTTCAAAGGTTCACTTATTATTCCACTTTTGTTCCTCCTCTCGGAGTTGACAGGGGGTTGAGAGTCATCTTGGTTATTTTTTTCCGTCTCTGGCTTGTTCCCAGTGTCTTGATGGGAGCCCGAATTTGACATGGTGCCCAGAGCACGACAAACCAAACCCAAAATAAAAAAAAAACACCAAACCAAAAAAAAAAAAAAAAAACCCAAAACCAACCCCCACCCCCACAGCAAAAACACCC
>NW_010424640.1:1278-1526 GCF_000710305.1 Buceros rhinoceros silvestris
CCAAACCCAAAAAAAAAAAAAAACCCCAAACCAAAAAAAAAAAAAAAAACCCAAAACCCACCCCCAACGCCAAAGCGAAAGACCCCCAAAGCCCTTCTGGTAGCACCAGCCCTCCAGCCACCAGCGGAAGCTCAGATGGGGACACTCATCCACAGGGCGACTCCTCCAGCGCCAGCGGCAGCGGGCTTCAGTCCGACCTCAGTGCACAGACATGCCATGCGGCGCTGGTACACGGGATGACGCTCTGG
>NW_010424640.1:1666-2078 GCF_000710305.1 Buceros rhinoceros silvestris
CTGGTACACGGCATGCAGCTCTGGAAGGAGAAAAGAAAAGAGAGTCAGTGCTGGCAAGAGCCAACGGGCTTTTCAAAGCGCCTCTTCCTCCCCCTGCCATGAAAGTCTCAGCACCACGAACAAAGGAACTCCAGGGAACGGACCTCGGTGGAGATCCGTTCCGCTGCTCTTTCAAAGGGTCGCCCTCCAGACAGAAACGGGGGTCGCTGGGGAAGTCCTGGCCTGGGAGCAATGGCACTTGGACTCTCAAAAGCTCCCTGTGCCTGCATCTCCTCCCCCAGGGACTGCGGCCCCAGGGAAGTCACGGGCTCGCTTGTCTCCCGCTCCGCTCCAGCAGCGTGTGGCCCCCACACCGGATGGTACCGTGGGTCCCCCTGGGATGCCCTGAGTCGGCAGCCGGAGCTCCTGGGAG
>NW_010424640.1:2260-2467 GCF_000710305.1 Buceros rhinoceros silvestris
CCCCTGTCCCCCCGGCCAGGAGCCACGGAGGCAGCAGGTTGCAGGGCTGCGCCTCAGCTCCCACAATCCCCCAGACGATGCTGTTCACCCAGTTCAGGCTAAGCTGCACCTTTCACCCTCCTCCTCCTCTTCCTCCTCCTAGACCCTTGTCCCCGGGCCAGCATTTCACAGCAGCACTGGGCAGCGGAAGGAAACCCCATGGGGAAC
>NW_010424641.1:0-20830 GCF_000710305.1 Buceros rhinoceros silvestris
AGGAAAAGCATGGGCAGGATGGAGGGGAGAAGGCTGGTCTGAGACTGGCTAACGCAGCTTTACGGAGCTCTGACCCAAGCAGCCAGAGCGAGAGACGCAGAGCCCCTCCCTCGGCCCGGCAGAACCGTCTTTACAAGCTGAAGCTATTTTAGAGGGAAAAGTTTTCAGAGCAAAATTTCATTGACAGTTCCCCTCATTTCCCCATGCGGCTGGAGCCACCAAACCCTTGCTCTGCATGTAAGAGACGTGGAACCCTAAATCATGTTCTCGGGTGGGAAGGGCCCACCCCGGGCAACCCAGAGCAGCGAGCGAGTCACCGCTGGTTTGTTAGTTATCAGCATTTTTCACTGCCGCCTGCTGCCGTGGCCAAAGCGCAGCAGGAGAACTGTAAAACACGCCAGCGATCCCTCTGACAGCTCCGAGTCACGGCTCGTGTCACAGGCATCGGATGGTTCTGCTTCACAAGCTTTTCTAGTCAGGAGAGGGGATGTGAAGAAGGAAGAGGAGGGAAAAAGTAAACGTGGTAACAGGTATCGCCTTCTAACATCAATAACAACTGACCAGGTATGCTTTAAACTCCAAGAGCCCCCCCAGCGAAGGGGCCCGGGGTCTGCTGAGGCGCGGCCCCTGCTAACACAAAGCATAGCTTCTCAGCATTATTGGCACTACGAATCCCACGGACCATGGTCACAGCCGCGGGGGCTAGGCGCTGCGATTGGCCACGGGTGTGCTCTTGAGAGAGGAGGACCGCTTTGTGACAGGAGCAATCAGTTCCACACAGACTAACCCCGAGTCGGAAGGTCTGAGAGGATCTGGGAAATCATCGCTTTTTGCTTCACAGAATTTCTGCAGGGAAAAACAAGCAAGCGAAGAAGTTAGGCACAGCTCACAACAGACATCCTCTTACTTCTGGGCAGTTCCTTCGTCTTGACTGGGTTCTTCAGCAGCAGGCGTGAAGCTCCGAGCAAGTCGGGGAATGCGGCGCTGTCACGGAGCAGGGTTATCCACTGCTGCTCTCCCTCTCCTGGGGTTTGGGGTTTTTTTAAGTTGATAGCTTTTTAAAGGTCAAACCAGTTTGGATTAGAAAATGAAGTGTATCACTTCAGAGGAACTTCTGGACAATTTAGGACGGCACCACAGTTAACTTGAGCCAAGTTCCGCACTGGGGACAATACCAGATTCCAGCGTCCTCCTGGTTCTGGGGACTCATTTGTAGTCACAGCCTCTTCCACCTCTGAGAAAGGCACCTCCGAAGAGCAGCGTGTCTCCTAGTAACAGCTGATCGGGGCGGCTCTTTCTAACAAAGACTCAGCATGGGGCACACTCTCAATAGCTGCCATATTCTGCCCAAACTTGCTTTCACATTTTGCTGTTGTAACCCAGGGGACAACTTCAGAACAGGACGGGCTCGAGGCGTTACTTAATACGCCTGAAGCTTTTAACCAGAGCCGTATTTTGTAACGCTTTTATCTGCCACGGTCAGTGATCTGCTCTCCTTAGTACAGTACTAGACCATAACAGCAGATGACAGAACACACAGCGACTGACCACCAGACCCAATCTCAACCAACAGTTTCAGCGAACTCTGACCTTTGATTGTTTTCACTAACCCTTCCTTCTCACCATGGTACCATGTTCTTAGTTCAGCATTACTGGTATTTCAGCAGACTCTTCAAGCATGGTACACACTCCGAAGTAAAGACTGACTGACTGCAGACCCCCGAAACCCAAGCGCTTCACTCACTTGACCAGTTAGAAGGAGCCAGCCATGTTGTTCCCCTGGTTCTGCAGTGACACAAGCAGATCGTCTATCTTCTCGATATTCTGGTTGGTTGCCATAGCTGCGGGTAGTGGAGGAGTCTCGGGTATCTGCTGGGACAGCAGCGCTGGCACTGCGGCTTGCCCCTCACTCTGGGGCTGACCTGGCTGACTTATAGCCATCAACTCCTCCGGCAATGTTGCTGGCCCGGATGTTAGCAGCTGGCCACAGTCTGCGGAGCAGCAAGTGAAGAACAAAGGACCATTGACAGGCGGTTAATACCTGCAGTGAATTAGCCCATGTCTCTACGCACATCCACTCGGACTACGAACTGTGTAAAACGTCACGTGCACTTTAGTCCACGTGGCACCTTTGCCCCCCCGCTCCCTCCGGGACCAAGCGGAGGTTCAGGGTGCAGATACAGAGCACAGGGACGCTGGGTTCTGACCAAGGACTATCAACACTCCAGAGGACAACACTCCGCTAGAGGAAAAACAAAATGCACAGCGTAAGAGGAGTGTTGACCGTGTCTTTCTGAATTACAGATGTGTTGTCTTCCCCTTCAGCCAAGGTCTCCAGCAGCTCCCTCTCTAGATCTGCAAATCGTGTCTCATCTCCTACCTTTAGCACCATCGTCAGCCCCGTGGAGCTGCTTGGCTGAACATGGCCTGACTGTCAGAGGTCATCAGCAAGGCACGCACTCGGGTAGCACCATGGGGCTTCCCGCGCCCATCTGTTACCAGCTGCTGTAACCACCACCTGCCTCTGTTCCTCCTGAGCTCCACAGGCACGTACAGCGAACCACGGCCCTAAGAACCTCTCACAGAGGCTCCAGGCAGAGATGGGACATGGAAAAGCGCAGGCTTACAAAGGGCTTTCAAACAGACTGTCTGGACACATCGTACACCACAAGTATGTACCTTCTCAGATGCAGTGCTACACCACTTGTTCTGCAACTATTTTATTTTTTAAAAGTATCTTAGAATCGAACAACCAGGGTCCTGTGGACTCCTGTGAGTAGCTCCTCTAAACGGTAAACTGGGAATCAGGCACCATCACTTACTGTTTTGAATGCCAAACAGGAATATTCCTGATGTCTGCTGAGATGAAGCAGGAGAATTCTGCAGCTGGTTGATGGCCCCTCCTGCTGTGTTGTGAAACAAAGGAGCTTGTTGCTGTGGAGGAGACGCGGTCCCCTGCATCCCCGCCATGCTGTTCTGTGAAGAGTACATGGGAGACTGCTGCAGCTCTGGCTGGCTCATGCTGTTCTGCAGGGCAGACATGGAAGCTGAGGAGATGAAGAGGGTGACTTGTTGCTCTTGAGAACTGGGGGACCCTTGGACCAGCTGAATCTGGGGTGAGTTATGGAAGATGGCCGGCTGCTGTGCTTCAGCCTGGTTGGACCCAGGATTCTGGAGAGAGGACACTGTGGTCTGGCTCTGGAACTGCATGGGCTGCTGCTCCTGGTTCATTGACGCCATGTTTGTCTGCGGATGAAAAATGGGCTGGCCCTGTTGCTCCTGATTGGTAACTGGGTTTTGATTTGGATTGAAAATCATGTTCTGCTTTTGAGAGGCGATTGTACTCATTGCATTTTGATTACTGAACATCATGTTCTGCTGCTGCTGCTGCTGCTGCTCTTGAGACGGAGGACTGCTCTGAATAGCAACTATCGAGTGCTGAGGCTGGAAGATGGCTCCTTGCTGGTTCTGGGGAATTGAACTGGACTGGATGGAGCCTAACGACACTTGAGACTGAAACAAGCCTGGCTGGGCAGGCTGAGCCTGGGGCTGCTCCTGGGGAAGCATCGAACTCTGGATATGAGAGATCGGGGTCTGCTGCTGGAAAGAAGTCTGCTGCTCCGTGTTTGTTGCCGTCTGAAGAGGAGAAATGGAATTGGGGCTTGTGAAGAAGGACATCTGTTCTTCCTGCGTTGCAGGGTTGCTCATTGAGCTCTGGGAAAGAAACATGTTGGCCGACTGCTGGTCCTGAGGAACCGAAGAGCTCTGTAGTACACCCATGGCGTTCTGTGAGTGGAACATGGGAGGCTGCAGCTGGTCTGAGGAATTAGTACTGGTCTGGTTGTGGACAATGGAATTTGGACTGTGAAAAATCGAGCCTTGTGTTTCCTGTGATATATTCTGAGTGTCGCCGATAGGATTCTGCGAGTGGAAAAGCTGAGCTTGGGAATGTGGAGACTGCTGCATAAAGCTCCCCGACTGAATGGACATGATTTCTCCGCCCTGCTGGAACAGACCACCTCCTTGCTGCTGAGTTCCGCTTGCCTGCACACTCATCATGTTCTTGGTGGATGAAAAGAGATTAACTTGAGACTGACTTTCTCCACTGTGCTGCATCTGAACCATGGTCTGAAACACGGTACTTGGCATCTGTTTGCTCTGTCCTGAAGCTTCTTCTCCATCTGTAGAATTTGACGCCTGAAACATAGCAGGTCCATTGTTGGAGACCTGCTGTTGAGCAGAAGGAGTACTCTCACTTCCAGAAACACCAGGAGATGAAGAGAATAATTCACACTGCATTTGCATGTCTTCGCTTGTCGATAACCCGCTCATGATGTGAGAAGCTTGCTGGTACACAGGGGACTGCTGGAGGGCTCCGTTCCCTGAAGTTGTTGAGGAGAACAGATCGGACTGCATCTGCGTGGCAGCCTGGCAGATGTTCTGTTGGATTCCTATCACCATTGCCGCAGAAGTCTCCATCGCCTGCTGCTGCTGCTGTTGCTGCTGTTGATTGGACAAGGCATTTTCAGGCTGTGAGTGGACATTTTCAGCTCGTCCAGGCAAAAGGTTCTCTGGTCTGGAATGGACAGCCGTGTCGGATGAGGAAAATATCCCAGGGTTTACACCACTCTGTATCTGGCTGACCTGCTGAAAGAGATCTGCATTTAGCTGATCCTGAACATCCTCGCTGCTGTCTGAACCAGAAAATAAAACTGACGATAACTGCTGCTGAGCTTCCAATACCTGCTGCACCAAGTCGACGTTCCTGTTGCTGCCAGTGGCAGTGCTCGTTGGGAAGTTCCCAGCTTGCAGTTGCTGGATAGTGTTCTGTAACTGGCTCACCCCGCTCGCTGATGAGAAAATACTTGATGAAATCTGTTGCTGCAGTGCCTGTGCCGGTTCCGAGAGCGTGGGCTGCTGCTGCTGTGATGCATCGGTTAACTGTGACAGGGTGACCACGGTGCCATCCGACTGCAGGACCTCCCTGGGCTGGGCATCTCTCGTTTGGAACTGTGCAGCTTGCTGCAGTAATGCATCGCTGTTCTGCAGCTGGCCCGGAGTCGAGACTGCGGAAAAGCTGCCCGGCTGGGAGATGTCCTGCGTTTGGATAGTAGTGAGTGTCTCTGGGTTATACACCTTCGGCTGGATTTGCTGCTGGTTTTCATTCTCAGAAGGTAAATGGGAAGCAGAACTTGATATGCCAGACATGCTGTTTTCCAATGTTTGCTGAGTTGGTCCAACCACGTTTGAAGCCTGTAAAGAGCAACAGATTAAACTATTCGTAAGCTCCCAAATGTCACGTCTGTAAGATTTCCACTGAGCCGCTATGTTCCGGAAAGGTCAGAGGGAAGATTTGATGGCTACGTATCTCCATACAAGTTAAGGAAACGACTGGCAGTGGAACTGCTACCTCAAGGAAGGAGTGAAGGCACGATTTAATGAAAGCAATGCTAGGAAGTGACTAAAATAATCTTCTTACAGTAATTTACTAGTGCTGTGTCACAGGACAAAAGAAAAGTCAAAGTATCACCAACGAATCCATCTGTTTGGATGTGGAAACAAGGTAAGTTAGTGTCAAAGGAAATTGTCTGTTATTTTAATCACATTGTGATCATATGTTTTGCCCAGACCGATCTCAGATGTGACATTTTTCCTGGGTGTGACTCTTCTTCACTATTAGAACACAGACTGTTGGGTAGATGTAACCAAGACTATTAAAGCTACTGCTTGCAGATCACAATCCAACTTACCGTGAAGACAGGGGGAGATCTTTTATCTGCACTTACTTCCATGGGAGCCACATCTTCGCTCTTAATCATACTGCTTGGCATGAGTGGAGTTATCAAGGCACTAGGAAGAATGTTCACCTTCTCCAGGTTACAGCCAGTGGCCTTCACCGCTGCAGTCACACAGGAAAACAAGAGAAGGGCAATGGAACGTTAACCTCACCTGCAAAGAGGGGGCTTCGAGTGGTGGCAGCTTCCTTTCAGCCCTACCATAAGAGCTCTCATCCTCATCTCAGACAGGAACATGCAGAGAGATCACTGCAAACAATTCAATACTTCACACAATCCTAGAAAACCACTGAAACCCTCAAAGGAAGGAAAGAGCATCCCCCTGGATCCCCACCTGGTCTTTAGCATTTCCAAACAGTGAGGAAGGATGGGCTGGGACACAGGCAGAGACAAAGTACATAAAGCAGACGCAATTGTCTGACCTCTGGTTCCTCATCAACCCAGAGCAGAATAGGTACAGGAATGAACTGTCAAAAAAAGGGCAGGCTAGCAGAAAACCCACACGAGAGAGTCAAGGAAGGGTTATCGCATAAATTCAGTGGAGGACACGAAGCAGTGTTCTCAGGAACTACAGATGCTCTGAAGCAGCTGGTATCTTCCCCTGGTTAAGCCTCCACCCTAAATTAGATGGATGTCAGGCTTGCCCTGATACATTAGGTTTTGTTTCCCTCATCTTTTTAATCCTGCTACTAGAAGTCTTACCAGTCCTCTTACCACCTTGTTCCACTGCCCTAAATATTTTTGCATATTTCTGCCCCAAACACTCTCCGCAGGTTTCAACTCATCACATCTTGCATTACCCTCCCTAACAAGTGGCAAAGTCGACTTGCAAATATATCCCCTGCCAAGGCCCAGCTATTAACTTCAGACGTGAGCTCCATTATTTTAACCTGAAGCTACAGATTCCTATCAAACTTGTGATTGCGCCGTTCGTTCGCTCACCTTTCCACCCGCTTTCACCAGAGCAGGGTACGGAAATTTCCATTAACCGTAGTTTCAACAGAAACACGCCCTTCCTCTCCTTTATTTCAATATTGGAAGGACCAATTCACCTCACTCCTACGTGAGACAAACCTAAAACTTGCTTCCTTGGAACAAATGACACACTTTGCATGGACAGAATCGTCAGAAAGAAACCAAAGGGACTAAGTTGAAGCTGCCAGAATCAGCGTTCTCAACCCGACCCACCGAGAGCAGCCTTCACCACCACTGGGCAGCTTCCCAAAACACCACGGTGGCACAGTCGGGTGGTTCAGTACTCAGTGCTTGCCCACCACCACCTTTACGTGCGGTTTTGTGTATGTTAACACCACCCCATTTCTAAACCCGTGGTACTAACTGTCACCTGAGCATTAACTGCTTGCTTCTTCCTTCTCCACTTGCAAGCACATGAAATGAAGATCAGACTGCAGGGCTGAGGCAAGGAAAATGAATTTTTTTTTTAAATATCTTTTTTGCAAGGTTTTTGGTCCACACTAGCTCATGGTAAAATACACTTAAAGGAATACTGTTATAAAGGAAAATCTTCAGAATCAGAAACAAACCTCCCTGCAGGAAGATGGCCAGCTTTTATACGTCTGATTCAGTCCTCCAAATTTAGGTAGGAATTTATAGTTAAATTATTAGCAACAATGACAAGAATCAATTGTACCTTTTATAGCCTCTTCAAAAGAACAATGTTGGGCTGGGCTGGAGATTTCCTTCTTCACGTTAACATTCAGAGTACCAGCTGTTGAGACAAAACCCATTGAGAACTTCCTCACATTAAAACCGCAAATGAGCAAAAAAACCCAAATCAAAACAAATCAGGTACTCGTATCTTAAAGAAATGAAGGATCTTTGAAACCGCCCCCCCAAACTTCTGCACTGTGAATTTTAACATAGATAAATAAATAAGCAAAAGTATACAATACGGTCAAACCACCTTTCCTCAGGGTAAAGCTTGGCACTGGTGGTGGCTTTTGGGGCACTGTATGTAAAATGTTGACTTTTTCCTTCTCAGCTTCGTTTTGAGCCTTGTACTAGAACTGGGTGTTGCTGTAGAACAACAGCTGTCTCCAAGCAGCTGAAATCTGAGCTACTCGCCACATACGTGAGAAAAGCCAAGCCTCTAGATTTTATTATCCACCAGAGCAAGCCTCGCCAGCAAAAGGAGTGTGAAAAGATCCACATTAGTGATCATTTCTGTTGTGTGGACTGAGCAACGCGAAATCAGAAACAAGACGGTGAATAGCCAGAACTGCCCCTTCCTTCCTCCGGTTTTCTGGCTTACATACATGTGTCTGGAGTGTACGTAAATGGCTGCACATCGTGTGATCTTCCAGCGTTGGTCACCACATATATTCCCACAGAAACAGCTGAGGTGATTTGCTGATCATGATATGGTGGCACCTTCACAATAAGGTGATTCTGCAATGCAAAAATAATTTGAAAAAATCACATTAGGAACCTTATTTCATTACTATTGACCTTAGTTTTATTTATGTCCATCTAAACAGAGAAACAAGCTGATAAAACACTTTAAAAACCAAAGACATTGGGGGAAACGTGATGAAGTGACATTTCAGTGAAGTGGTAACGTGCTAGAAGAGAGGTGTGAACAACCTGCCCAGACAATGCGCCTGGGCAACTTACAGCTCAGCTGGGAGGTGCCGAGACACGTGAAGTCTAGCACTTTAAACAAAAGCTTGTGCCTAACGTGCCTCACTGAGCTGCCATCAGCCTGCCACCGAACACTGCTACACTGGGACACGCCACCGCTCCGCTGGGTCAGGGCTCTGCGCTCTGAGCAGACAGAGGATCCAGCTTCAGGTTACATTTAAGTGGATCTAGCACTGGGCAGACATCAAAAACCAGCCCTGCATTGCCTCACCAGCGGGATGGGTGATGAGTGATTGGTCTATTCCCCACCTGCCTCTGCCCCGGCAGCGAGACGCCACGCCTGCCAGCACGGGCAGGGATACACCCGCAGAGGGGGGAATGAGATGGCATCTGTCCAACGTCGCTACTGATTTCTCTAATTTCAGTCCAAAGGCCATAAAGACACGCACTTGTGTCAAAAAGAACAAACAAATACTTCATGCAACGTTTCAGAGCGGACACAGAGGCAGGCGGGTATAAAGGCTATGGCAGACGCACAATCTACCTGCTCTCCAGAGTAAGCTACTGCCTCCTTAGGAGCCACCAGAAAAACGGCATGAGGCCTTCTGATGAGGCTGTATGGGAGGGCAAAAACTTCCTCCCCAACTCCATACACCAACATTCCTGTAATCATCATCATCATCATCCCCACCATCACTGAAAAGCAAATACAGAAGTACCTGATGAAATAACTCCATGTCTATTTCAGCTTCTGCCTTCCAAGAATTCTCATCTAAAAGGGAGTTAAAAAGCATAATTTACTGCACATCCATATAAAGCAATTTATTCTAGCGCCTTTGATTCTGCTCCTCGGTCTGCTCTCTATAACTGAACTTCGCCAACCACCCAAACCCACACACGTTCTCCTCAGCCCCGCAAGCCGCTACTGCTTTCACACTAACCAGAAACATTCTCTTGGAAAATCACTTTTGTTCCCTTTAGAAAGTTCTTGCCAATCAAAAACACTTCCTCTTCACCCTTCACGGAACAACTGTGCAGACTCTTCTTCAGGATCTCTGGAACTCCTGCTGGCTGAGCTGCAATGGGAAAACACACCGTCTGACATCAAGAAAATACCGACATCCAGAACAAAAAGCTTTGACCATAGGACTATATCCAGGACTATAAAGGGAAGAATGGAAGAATTCCTGAGCTTCTTCCTGAGCTGTTGCACCCATGAGGAACCTCTCCAAGCCATTTCTGGTATTTCCTCACTAAATGGAGCGACCTCATAAAAATCAGACTTAGGTGCGTGATCACTAACCATCTTTTCCCTTTTCTCCTGCATCTATCAAATCTTTAAAACAAAACTTGCAGTGTTTGAGGTAAAGCCCAAGAAGTGTTCGGGAGAGAACGCCTGGCTCTAACTTCCGGCTCGGAGTGCACTACCCCGATGCCCTGTTGAAGCACAGCTTCACACTTAGCCTTAGGATCATCAAACCAGTTTTTATGAGGCTTATTTTGTTCTGCTCTGCAATTTCAACACCTCAGCTAACACGAATCCTTGCAAGAGTCCCGTCTCGGTACTGGGGATTACAGCACTTTATATCCTATAAACTGGCGAGGAAAACTGGGTGCACGGAGGAAGCCTCTCGGCCACGGATTCAGAAGATGCTTTACAGAGCATTGTGAATTGTCTGTGCCGCAAACTGTTCCTGTGCTTCTTAAAGCACAGATCAAGTAACACCATGTGCGTTAAATGAAAACGAGCACCAAAGATTTTAAACACAGACACACATTTTAAAATAACGCATCTTGAGTTAAAACATTAAAAAGTCATTCCAGTTTCTAATAAAAGTTTCTCAGCAACCTTTTCTGCTCACTGTAAAATCCAAGGGGCGTAAGCTCGTGCTTCACACTTACACGGCCCACTTTGGGTGTTTAATAACAGCAGCTCTGGGCTTACTGCACAGGAGAACACACGTCCTGTAACACCCCAAATTAGTTAATGACCTTTCGGAAAGCATTTTTCTACAACTGCTGCCGCGGGTTCCTAGGCAACCGTTACGCAACAACTCGATGTGCTGAAGGCAGATGAACTTCTGAAGAGTCGCTGCACTTAGGTTTGCTAACAAGTTAACAAAGCCTCTTCCAAACTTAGACCTTCAGTAAGAGCCCGCGATACTTCCCATCTTTCCTGCGCTTTCAGGAGCCTCACTGCAACTTTGACAGCTATTTTAGTTAGAAAACACAACAGGAACAGGCTCTGATGAGAGCAAACGTAAACCTCATCATGAGAGGTGCAGTACACATCTGCAGACAAACCAGGGGTGCTCAAAGAGATCGTTTATATAAACGAATAATTTCATAAACCACCAAGTCTTATGCCACAGTGATCAGCCAGTACACGGGTACCAGTGCTGTTTGGTTGGCTACAGTCTACTGCACATCACCGTAGCTGCTGGAGCGAGCCTCCAGAACTCCCCTCTGGACCTTCACATCACGGTCAGTTTTACCCACATCATTACCCAAAGACACCAGTTTAACCAGAGTATTTTGTTCCTTCAGTTTAGACTTCCAGCGTTGGAGATGCTATAAAATTCCTGGGCAATCTCTTGGCTCTGTACACAACTAGGAAGATTTTCTCATCAATTGACCAAACCCCAGCTTGCTAAAAACTAAACCAAGCTCCTCCTTACTGCATTGGTTTAGAACTTTATTTAAGGAAGGATAACTTGTATTTCTTTCTTTCCTCTTTCATTCCTTCTAACGTCCCTTAGCACATCATCACTGTCATATATTTGGCTTTTCACTCACTGCCTGTATCTCAAAATGTGGCTACTAACATGGTGAGTATGAACGGATGCATTCAAAGAGAATGACGGGACCCTCCTACACCAGTACTGGACTGGCCTTACCAACAAGCTGAGCAGGAAGTGTGTCAAATACAGCTTTTTCAACCGATCAGCCTGTTTTAAAACAGGACTCTAAACCATCTCAGACTCTCAGCTTCTACTTACAATGGCAAGTTTGGGATCATTGTGTTTGAGAAATCACCAGATCATTCCCTTTTCTGCTATGATTTAAGTAATTTTATCTTTAAACAATTAAAGATACAAACCCAATGTACACAGAAATAGTTTTTGGAGACCTCATAGAAAATGTTTTCTTCTTGACTCTGAACATTACTATCAGGCACTACAATGGGCTGGAACGGAGCTGCAGAGACAGCTGGGACCTAGCTAATTACTTATGTATTTTCCAACAACACAAACGCATAAATCTGAGAACTCAACCTGTTCGAAACACACTGGAGAAAGAGATTTAGCAAAAAGTGGCAGGAGAAGGGAAAAGAGGGACGTGAACGCCTCAAGCTGATCTTTCTGGACCCCAAACGTCAAACTACTGCCTAAAGCAAAGGACAGGGCTGAAGAGAGGAGAGTCCTCCCCTGCACCAGCTTTTGGTCACCAGCCCTTTCAGGGGTGCCACAAGGTTCCCACTCTCCCAGAGTCTTCCAAGGGATCCTCTGCGAGAGCAGAGTATGGGAGGAACGACAGGCCACACGCCACATCTGTGAATCGCCTGTAGCACTGGAATCGCCGGCTGGTATCTGAAGTGGAAGCTCACGTGGTTCTAATTATCTCCTCTTCCAATCTGTTCTTTTGTTGGCACCAGAGCTGCAGTTTCTGATGAGCTGAACAGAAGCCCTGACACAATAGGTACTGACAGCGCTTAGAAAAAACAAACCCCACACCGAAAACCAGAGCCTTTTTACGCAACGGAAGGAGCTCAACAGAGCGTCCCAGCGCTTGCATAATCATCCTGTGTTCCAGGCACGGAGAAAAAGGTCTCCTACCCTCTTGTTCCTCAAGAAGTATCAGTAATGCCATCAACAGCGGTGTGACACACATGTCCCTATCTTCTCCCTTTGGCAGAGGAGCAGAATTCCCACAACTGGAGCCACTGCAGACTCCACGAGCAGAGGCAGCCCCTGATGTCCTGCAGCCTCCTGCGATTCCGTTTTCCCCACTGATCAGCATAACCAAAGCAGTCAGCGCGGCCATCTGTGCACAGTGCTGAACAGAGCATTCTCAGGAGCAGACACAAAAAGTTCCACTCTTGCACTGAACCAGAACAGATTCAGCCTCTGGCCCGGCAAACCACCACAACCGCACAGGGCCACGTGTCCTAACTTAGCCCTGAAAGGGGAACGTGACAGGGCAGAAGAGATTAAAACCTGTATCAAAAAAGTCATACGATGAGTTCAAAGCAATCACGACAAAAATTCTGACCTCTGAAAAGGCAAAAAATTCATTAAATAAAGTTATAACTCCTTTTACATACTGGTCAGTCATTTAACTGACACCTCACGTCAAATCTAACTCAATTCATGTGATCTCAGCCATCGCAATTCTGAAATAATCATGGATTAACACTGGGCTTTTTTTTCCCCAAGGCATTTTTTGGCAAACACACTAAACCCCAGAGTCCTCCAGCACCAACCTTTTCTTTTGATACTTACTGCACAGAATTGGGGAAGAAGGCGTCTGTAGAGTGAGAGTGGAACCATCTTTGCGAGTGATGTTAACACGAAATACCAGCCTCGCGCGTGTGCTCTTTTTCTTGGAACCAGCAATCCCTATCCTAGCTTCGACATCCGCGTTTCTCAGCTTCAGAATTCCCACACAATCAACCCTAACGACACAAAACAGGCGAGTTAGCAGAGTTTACTAAGTTCAGCATCTTTAATAATCTGTCAGGTAGTTACATAAGCCACGAAGTCAAAAAAAACTCAGTAAAAAAACTGAGTAATTACCTCAAGGTAATTACTGAAATATTATTTTTCACGTGAAATCTCTCGTATGACCTTTCTCATTACACAGCCCAGCTGTCAATTCAACCCTGCATAATCCGGATGATGACTCATGGGAGGACGGAGTGTGGAAGGGGTAAGAGTGAAACACAAAACGCGATGTAACCAGTAATTCTGGTAAGTATTCAATTTATAATCACAATCTTCATTCTTCCATTGCAGGGGCGAGATCTGGGTTCGTCAGATCATTCCTACAAAATATTCTGTATTTACTCAAAGCAGCAGCAGAAGAAAACTTACTGCAATCATAATATTTTTTATGCTCAGTGGAAGCTGGAAGTGATAGACAGGTCCTACTGTAACTGTGGTCCTAAAGGAGCTGTACAGAGGGCCAGGGTGAGAGCGACGCGGTGCCGACGTTCAGAAGGACATGCTGGATGCAAACTGATTTCAAGCGAAAAACAACCAACCAAGTAAGAAACCCTACCCCGAACACAGCCTGAGGTGTTAACATTGCAGTTCTACCAGGAGTTCAGGGCCTCCATCCAAACTGCACAGGGACCATCTGGGACTCATCTGAGCAGAACAAATTTCTGTGCAGTGCGAGGGCCAGCGAGGAACAGCCCGGGAGCAGAGGAGGGGAGAGGGCGATTCAGAAGGCGGCACAGGCATTACCACCAGGGAAGTGCTGGAGCACCACTGACATCCTAGGAAGGTTTCTTCTGAGACCTCAAGAAAGCTTCTCAGAAAAGAGCCAAGGCAGAACTTCTCTCTCCACGTCATTCCAAACTCATCCTGCCAGTATCCCTGCACTCATCTAGGTCTACGTTAACACTGGAGGACTATTATGAAATTACTCTTCAAGAGGCAGTTTCCAAACTTATCCTTTTAATATTTTATATTTTAAAAAACCCCAAAGTGATCCAGTCTATTAGCAAACTGCATTATCTGACTTAAGTGGACACTGCAAATTGAGGGACTGTTTCTTCTCTTGAAACACGAAAGGCTTCTAAGTACAGAGTGGCAGCTGCCAGCCACATTCCCGTTAAAAGACGTTCTGCTGAAGAGAACACTTCCAAAGAGGATCACTCCCTTTCTATCTGTTGAGACACACGTGAGAAGCTGATAAGGGAACTGCTTATATGTAATGTTTCTTGGAGATCCAACCCCCACAGGCAGAGGAGGACGCTTGCTCAGGCCCCTGCTGCAGCTGGTGCTGCCGTGGGACAGAGCTCGTCCCGCCTGGCCACGACCGTGCACTGCCCGCACGCCTCTGAGCTGCACTCAGACCTTTGCCGGCCAGCCCAGCTCCGAAGGGACGCAGAGCAGGAGGCTCGGGGACAAGGGCTGCCTGGTGAAGGGGCAGAAATGGAACAAGAGAAGCGAGAGAGGACAAAAGCTAGAGTTTAGCCTCCCAGCCTCTGGGCCTGACGGGATCTGAAGACCCCAGCACCCTCCTTCCCTCTTCTGATTAGCAACTGCGTCCTTGGTTAGACAGCCCGAACCAGTGGCCAGCTTACAGTTCACGTAATGCCTGAACACGCACATTACTGGTCAAACAGGACACGGAACGCATCTAGCACGGTTAATTCATAAGGCCTAAGGAAGACCAGACGAGGCCTTAAGTGTCACAAACAAACTGAGAATAGGATTTAAAAGTTTTTCTTATATACGTAGCTTCACTAAGTGCTTGGTGCGTGCCAAGACGTTCAGACTTTTAACTATGAACCAATCCAAGCGAAAAGGAAAATCCGCTTCTGAAAGCTAATAAATTAAAGTATTCTTTCGAAAAAGCTACTCACGCAAGCGTCATGTTGTTGCTGGGGTCCAGTCCGACCTCGATTACAGTAGTCCCCTCTATATCCACCTCCTTACAGGGGGTCGTGTTCCTCCCCGTGACTCGGCAGGCCTGGTAGAACCCATGCGGCTTCACTCGGCCGGAGTCGTTACCCACAAATACCTGCAGCACCACCGGCTCATTGTGACCTTCCAGCTGAAACACAGCAACACAAATCAAATATTCCAGCTGGCCACCAACGCCTCTTAATTAAACCAGGAAACATCTTCCGCAGCTCAGTTTGAAGGGAATCTGCTCCCAGTGTAGCTGGAAACAACCCATCCAGGTGCTGCCAGAGCAGGGCAAGCGCCAGGTCTCTGCTGGACCAGCGTTTTCACACCCCTCTTCCCTGTCTTTAACACACCCCCCAAACAAAGCAACAAGCCCCCTTGTCCTTTACATATTTTTTTCCACTAGCTCTGATCTCCTGAAGCTTCACCAACTCATTTTGCCTGTCCCACCCTGGCAGACCTTTATACGCAGGGTACGATCCAGCCTGCCTACTGGTAAAGCAAGCTTGGACTTCCAGGAATCCAGTAACACAAGACTCTTCCAAGCAGAATTTTCACTGACGGGTGCTAAAGGGTAAGTGGGAAAGGAATTAAAAGGAAATTCAGACGAACAAAGGCCCATTAAGAAAACGCACATAGATGAGCACTAAATCACCATAGCAACAGGACTGTATGAATGGATTATTTTCTTACAGAACTTTACTGGATGTCTGCACTGCTCAGGAGGACTGAGCGAAGCACTGGAGATGTTTCTAGCACTGCTGACCAGGAACATCACAGACCCCCACGCCGCTCTGTCAGCAGCGGCCAGCACGGGTTTTAAGGGCTGTTGCACAAACATTTCTTTGTGGAGCTGGTAAATCAGTCTGGACTGAGAACTGCCTTGCTGCTTGCTCAGAGTGGCATAGCTAAGGAAAAGTATGAAAGGAAATGTCCTTTCTCTCTCCTGTCGGTACGGTAACAAATGCAGATGTCTGCTGGCTCAGCCTGCTGCCACATTCCTCCCAGTCTAACCAGGACACTGGTTATCTGGTTCAAGGAGTGGGCAATGCTGGCCTGTATTCAGCCCACTGTCCGCTCCCACATTCACACTGGGGTCACTGCAACTTTTGTGCTGGAATTTGACAGCAGCCCCGCGTGTCCCTGGGTGAGCGGGACAGCAGCGCTCCTGGGAAGCCTCTCTACCATCTTCATCAGGAAACCTTCACACACACAGCCCTACAGCTCTTCAACTGCTTCCACCAGGCTGAGTAGCCATCCCTGCAGATGGACAGATGGCTGAACCCTGTCACAATGAGAGAGACTCCCGTTAGTTACCTATAAAAGCCTCGTCTGTGATATTCTCAGTCAGGCAGTCTGTAACAGACACCAAAACATCATCCCTGAGCTTCCTCCCTCCTCTGATCTCAACAGGCCAGGCCAGTTTCATGCTGGAGGTGTGTGCAGTCAGGGAGCTCCTTATGATCTGTCAGGTCCTCTCTTCCTCCTCAACAGCTGCTGCACACCCAGGGCTGTATTCCAGCCATGCATGCTATGCAAAGCCGCTGCGATTCCAGCCAAGTCACGGCCTTGCAACTACACGAGGGAAGAAACAAGACCTGCAACTTCCCACTCTGTGCATCAGCGTGCAGTCCTTGGAGAACAGCCTCTGGAAGGTCTCCCTTCTGAGCAGGGAGGTGAAAGGCCTCTTTCCAGCCCTCTTCCTTGTGTTCCTCCTTGTCTGTAGCTCCTCCTTCCCTTCTGGGCTTTGGACCCCATCCTCTGTCAATCTTGAGAGCAGGGCCCTCCTCACAAGGCTGGCCAGCCTGATCACCAACAATTCTTCCCCTCCCTGAGTAAAGTGACTTACATCAGTTGTCCTTTTCTCCCTTCCAAATGAAGCAAGATGAACAAAGCAGCCAAAACCCTTGCTGGAGAAACCAGCTCTGCAGCCAAGTCCTGGATTCCAGACTGCATCTGCTCCATCCAGATCCTTGCCCTTGATCAGAAGGGCTGAGTCCCGTGTGCTGCTCGTCCCTGCCTCGGAGCAAGAGACCAACAACACCTAAACTTTAAGGCACTAAAATCTCCGCAAGGATCAGGCTGCCTTTGTTCAGTGCGCATACAACTGCTTCCCCTTTTCCTCTCCCAGCCTCCACATCTCTGCTACTGGTGACCACCCTGAGCAGAGCCACCTGAGGAGTTCACCTCGGTTAGGTCTTTATGGCTCTGCTTGAAAGACAGCCACCAGACATGTGGATTCAGATACTTCTCATTAAAGAAAACCTCAACAACAAAACCCACTTTTCATTTATTTTTTCAAATGAAACGTCCTTTTATGTCCGTACCGGTAAGACATACAGGTGACCCACGTCATCAGCCATCACACAGTTCCCTGTCCTAGTTTTGTGTGCCTATTTACACAGCTCACAGATCTGTGGTACAACAGGACATGCATCACAGATGATGTATCACTGCCCTGACATAAAGCCTCCTTTCTCCTGCAACTTTGTGATGCAATAAGACTTCCTGTCACCTTCACGATGAGACACAGCACAGTCTCTACAGTGAAGAGACTGCAAAGTCTCCCCCTTCTCTCTGAAACCAGAGACTCTGGGCCTGTTTGGACTGAGCCAGTTCCCATTCTACTAGAGCTGCCCTCAGAAAGGTGTCCCCGCGTCACCCAGGGCGAAGCAGCCTACCTTTACAGTTGGAAAGCCTTGCTGGGTCCGGTCTTTCACAGAGCCTCGGCTGCCTTCGGTCAGGTACCGAGCCCGGTGCTGGGTTTCCGGCTGTACCACTATCTTCAGCTCCTTCCCCTCACTCTTAGTTGGATACTGACCACACAACATTGGGGTCTTCTTCCCTCCAGCTCCTTTCTGGTTCTCTGATGCTCTGGGAAGTCAAAGCAGACCATTAAAAAGATGTTATAAGCAGCTTCCTAATGAAATCACACTAAATCACAGAGAAGCTAAAAAGATCAAGAGTGTATATTAACGGAGAGGAGGTTGATAGCTGAAAGCAAACTTTGGAATTCTCTTCCTGACAGAAGGAAACCTGCAGGATGAAGAGGAACGAACGGTGCTTCCCTGCCTCCTCCAATCCAGGGCAAACAGGAACCGCTTGTCAAAGAGTAAACATAAAGGAAGGGAAAAGCAATTAGCATAAACTACGTTAACAAACAGGAGAAGGCTCATAACCTGCTTTCTCAGAGCGCACGATACAGCCCAGCATTATCGGAGTGAGCTGTTTTGCTTCTGTAACAAATATACATATGGACACACACACACACGGAATGGATTCGGGGTTGAATGACGCTTCTTTAAACAGGAAAACAGCCTCTTGCCTGTCTCCGCCTAAACCTGCATATCCATGCAAACTCCAACACTAATTTCTGTCAAAACGGATTGATGAATTTACGGTAAAACCCGGTGAGTTACTGTGAAAGCTCTGACAAAACAGCACCGATTGTAAATCTGCAGGGTCTGCAAGAGGACTGTCTCTTGCCAGGCATGTACCCGTACGTCCTGTGTCTGCTGCTCGGTTCCGTAATTAATACCAGCGTGAAGGAGCCCTCCAAAGCTTAACACCATGGGACGGAGCTGGGCTCGCTTTACAGCACAACGGAAAACACCTCTTCATCTTATAGAGAGCAGGTTTGCACCACGAACCTGCCCTGACATCTAACGAGCTCATTTAGCAGATGGAAAGAGGCCACAGCCAACGGTCCCGGCAGGAAAAGGGCTCAATGGATTTGTGCAAACGTTCTATTCTTTCTCTTTAGCAAAGAGCCATTTCTCCAGCTGATGCCTCTGAAAAAAGCAGCTACGTAACAGGTGTGAACTGCTTAAGGAACAAATCCTGTTTTGCTGCCCCTCGTATGGAAGCAATTCATCCAGGATTTTTTCTTCTTGGGGAGAAGAGTGAAAGAAACAGTTTATCTCCAGAACCGTTTACCGGGAGCCTTGCCACTGCACACATTTTTCACTGACCTGAAGCTGGGGTAACCCGCGGTGCTCTCTTCCCAGTTACCAGAGGATTATACCAGTAAACTCCACAGCACCTTTCCCAAAGCTCCCGCTGTGCAACCAGCGGCACAAGGGCACACAGATCCCAACCGCAACTGACCCCTTCCGCAGACCCTGGCCCAGCCCTTCTCCTGCCCAGGGGAGGTCAGGCCCTGGGCCCCCCGATTCCACCACACCTCACACCCCTGACAGCCCTGTTTCTCACGCCCTTATTCCTACTAAGACTTCTGAGACCTTTTAGGGTTAAAACAGGCACTGCTGAGATGTGACGAGGTCTGGGCTTGGCATGAATTTCGTTCACCTTTTTTTGCTCGTGAAGGTTAACCACATCACCATGGACCGCCCAGCGAGTCTCCTGCCTGCCCAGCCAAGCCAGGACGGACATCCACCATGCATCCCTGCCCTGCCTGCTCATCTTCAACCCAGGAACTGCAGAAAGGCAGTGGCTGGATGCAAAACTAGGATAAAACCCTTTCTGCCAAGGCATCCTGATTACTCTGCCACAGTCAAAGAGGCTGCTCAGAAAAATAAAACCGCTAAGTAAAAACATACCTTCTTTTAGGAGAACAGCATCTCCGAACTGTGTCACCAAACGACCCATCAGTAACACCGCTACGCTCTCCGCTTCTTGCATGTTAAAAAACACTGATCACACTGAAGCTCCTTAGATAATCCCTTCCTCTGTTCTTCCTGTCAGGATGTTACCAAGATGGACTAGTAACTACAGGGATACTGCCCAGGAGCATCTTCTCTTTTTCTCACCCCGTTTTAAATCACCCTGCTCTTAGCTTTCCCCCAGGAGGGCAAGAAGCAATGCCGGGCAGCCCCGGCTACTGAGAACCCCGCAGCATGGTCCCTGCATCCTGCACTTGGGTGAGGCAGGGCACTCAGCGTCACGGGAGAACGTGCCATGGAAAGAGCACAGGGACATTTGGTCTGACCTGGTCACACCTGGAAGTTCCAGATCTGGAAATCAACATGTGAGACTGAGATTTGGCCGAGTTTTGAAGGGATGCTTTAGAGAGGCAGCACCAACTGAAATTCACTTTGCACACTCAAAAAGCAGAGTTTAGGCAGTGTGTTACTCTTTGGCCTCTCCAACACAATTCTGTGTTCCTGGCAGTACTTTGCTCTTAAAACCCAAGTTACCTCCATCGTCAGCACACTAATATTTTATATGTTGTTAAACTAACGTGAAGAGATGCTGCCTAACAATCGTTCTGGAAGCCTTCCCTCTTGAGGCTGAATGTAATCGTGACTTTCAATCGGACCAGCTGAACTTGCAAGCAATGGTAAAGCCTTTGCTAGAACTTCTCCGCAGGCTTTCTTCTCAGATTAGGAGGATGCATCATTTACACCTCCTTTTAATTCTGTGTATTTATGAGAGGAATATTCATGCACACACAAATAGTGAAGTTTGTCCTGCATGCAGGTTTATTTACTAGCTCAGCTGGCAGCCCGGTGTCTCCTCAAAGCTAGCCCTTCTGTTCTAAACCAGAGACGGCAGTGGCAAACCCCGCAGCTCACGGAAGCAGTTAACCCGAGTTAAGGTTTGCCTGGTCCTCCACTGGCACCAGGGCTCTTCCCAGCGGAGACCTGGCAGTGACAGGGAGAGCGAGCCTGTCGGAAATCTGAGACTGCGCTAAATCACCATCGATTCATCCGTTCCTGAAAAGGCTTTCACAAATTCCAACCGTTTCCACAGGAACATTTTCGTTTTCTTCCGAGCTTTTAAAGAGAACTGACTAGAAGTCTCTTTTGAGGCAAGCACTCTTTCAACTCCACA
>NW_010424641.1:20871-25906 GCF_000710305.1 Buceros rhinoceros silvestris
AAAACCGAACTAGAAGTCTTTTTTGAGGCAAGCCCTCTTTCCACTCCACAAATGAGCAAGTGTGCTTCCTTGCTCTTTCCTTCGAGCCAAAAGTAAATGAACTCCCCTGGCTGAACTCCATCAGGCTGGAAAGTTAAAAAAAGAGAGTCACTACTGCGACCTAGATTTGTAATGCTCCATCTCCCTACTCCAACTGCAAAACAAAGTTTTCGAATATCTTGGCCATTTCTTACCCCAGAGCTTTTATTTAACAGGACAATTCTGTTACATAAGAGTTTTGCCGCAGTTCAATCCAGCCCTTGCACGACACACTAGGGAAAAACTGATGCTGATCTACCCCTGCGTCCACAGTGCTGCTGACAGCACTGATGAACTGGTTAGCCCTGGATGGGGACGTCTCCCCTGGATTTGGGGGAACATTAAGGTCTTGTGATGTTCTAGATGGAGATTGTTCCAGAGTTTACTGAATGTCCCCTTTCTGCCCCGAGATCACACAGCTCTTGCCTTTTGCCTGCCCTCTGTAAGGGAGACCTGGCCTCTGTCGTGCTCGGCGGAGGCAGCTCCCAACCCAGGGGCCGATTTGCTCTTTCAGCTCTACCATGTCCTGACATTTTTCTTTATTACCAGTTTTGGCTGGTGAAAACAATAGATGCCGGACAACCGCAGCGAAGCTGAGCGTGGCTGCTGCTGAGGTCCAAGGAGGCGGCAGAGCCAGTGCTGCCGGTGCCAGCCTGCTCGGTTCTGCCGGTGCGGGGCACAGCTCCTCACAATCACCTTCTGACAGGGAAATTTTAAGTGTGGAACTGCAATGACCTGGGAATACAGACCCCAGGCTCTTTGGAATAAGGGGGAGTTCATCACCTTTCCCATCAGCCACATTTTAATTTCACCATGACTGTGATGAACGTTGGAAGGTTCTGCAAGCTCATACGTAACACTAAAACCAAACAAAATACACCCCCCAACAAAATAAAAAAGCAAAATCCATCCACTTGTCCATCTTAAGGGTACTAAAGAAGATAAAAAATGAAATATGTATCCCCGCGCTACTGTAAACTGAGGGACTCTTTCCTCTTTAAGCAACAGAGATGCTTTTAGCGAACAGCGTGAGGTGGGAGATGAGAGACCCAGGTGTGCCCACACGGACACACGCACGCACACGACCCAGAAGCACAGAGAGAAACAGGATTAGAGATTTATTTCTGAAAAAATCAAATACAGAGGTGAATTCACAGGGAAAAACAAAGTCTGGTTCACCGCATCATCTTAACATCGCACAGAAAAAGGAAAGCGTGGGTTAATTTCAACGGTGAGAAACCCTGACAAGCCACTGGCTTCTACTGCTGTCACTCTGGTCGGCCAACAGAGAGACAAAGAGCAGCAGGTGAAGTGCACAGACTGAAATCCTCACATAAAATCCTGCAAAAAACATCACGGTTTAGGGTGCGCCCAGTCCACTCCTGCCTTTCTTTTTAAACACAATAACGTTCTCGCTGCCATTTTAGAAATGGAATTGTGCAATCTTTTAGGAATTCCACTTAAACAAGAACACAGATGAGCTCATCGGTGCTGCGTCCAATTGTCGCAGTCAGTTTAGCTTTATCTCCTAAATAAAGATCAACAAGCCTAATGAGAGCTTGTCCTGGGCTGGGACGCAAAAGGGGACAGCAGAGAGGGGAGGGGATTTATGTGAGAACCTGCGCAGAGCATTTGACAGGGCATGGGAGAAGTTTTATTAGTCTGGTTTTACATATGGCCATAGAACTTTAAAAAAAAAAAAAGCAGATACCAACCCATTTCCTGCTTTTGAGTTGCCTTTGCTGTCCGTGCTGAGCTGAGAAAGGACATAGTGAGGCGCTTTGGCACTGTCGGCATCAAATATATCCATGTTGGACTCTTCACAATCGCGACGTTTGATCCCTGGCCTCTGCTTTGGATTTCGTTTGCGTGATTTACGTGGCACCTCAGTGTTATCATTGTAGGAACTGGTACTCATGTTACTGAAGTTGGAGGGTGAATCCTCCATCCACATACTGCAGCTCTGCTCTGACTCCAATCCACAGCCCTCATCCTGGCAGGACATCCGACTGTTGTCCAGCAAGTCCTCGGGTGGTGGCGAGATGTACAGGACTGTGTGTCTCTTCGGCGTTGACTGCTGCGGCGGGGCTGCGTTACTGGTTAACTGCTTGTCACTTACCCCTCGGGTACTTACCCCCACGGCTGAGGAGCAGCTCTCCACTTGCATAGCCTTGCTGTCGGTGACTGAGGTAGAGTAAATGGTAGGACTGGAAGAGGTGGTAAAGGAGCTGCAAGCACCGCCCATGGAGGAAGAGGAAGGAGCTGAAGAAGCATCTGCGGTGTATAATTCACAAGTAAATACAAGATAGAGGGTTCTGTGTGTGCTGGCTATAGCAGTCCCATTGAAATCAAGTGATTTAGGAACCGATTTCTGTCCCCCAACAAATATTTGGAATTTGGTAGGTCTGAGGATGTAAATGCTTCAAGCAGCACAGCCTAGCCAGTGTGGTACTCTGGAAATGTCCAAACAGGACTCGGTACCATCCACGGCCATCGACTTCTTTAAAACTTAATGTTAACGCATTAACATGGCTGCAGGTAAACAGCTTTCATTGCCTCAGCTGGACTTTTTATTGTGTAGAAGCCATTTCATCCGCAATAATGGAAGCCCCAATGCAAAATGCTTATAATCCACATTCAATGCCAATTAAACCATTTATTGTTGGAAATTTTTATTTTTGAAAGAGACGGGACTGTGCTTAGCCACAAAATATTAAAATAAGTTTCTAACCTATGAAGCAGAGAACTACAGGTCATTTTTAATGCAGACACTCCCTGCTTCAGAGGCAAATCCTGGAATAAAAATATGAGAAAATAAATGAGAAAAAGAGCTGCTGATTATTCCATCATAAATGAGAAATAAATTATAAAATCAACTGAGTTGGTAGGCAAAATGGAACTGGTATCAGTCACCACGGCAGAGCTGTTCATTCTGAAGGTTCGAAACAGGGGTGAAATACCTGTCTTGGTGACATGCAGATATAAGGAGAGGTGAAATTTCTGTAATTTGACTCTTTCAGTCACTGAGACCGATTCCTCTTTACTAGCTGAGTCCTTTGTGGGTACAGAGACAGCTTGGGACAGACCTTGGCAAAACTCGTATTCAGCCCAGAATTTTAAATTGTGTATTTTAAACATCGGCTTCTCCGGAGGTCAGAGAGACCCAGCTGTCCTAGAAACACGGAAGGACAGCTAAAAGACTGGGACAAACCCCTGAACATCACTGGGGAACACCACCGTCATCTCTGCGGAAGAATTTCAGTGGACAGCTCAGCTGAAGACATCAGCGAACACGCTTCGGAGTGTGGGCGGCCACCGGTCTGCATGTCTGCGGTTAAATCAGCCACCGCTCCCTCAGCCATCACTAACTGGACTTTACATTCGGATTGAAGCTTCCTGGGGCTGGGGAGATGCTGCTTTCTGTATTTCTGCACTGCTGACCTCACCTCACACAAGACACCAGAACCACAGAAATCATCCCATTTTGGAAACAAGTGGCACCTAAGAAGTAAACTGGATTGTACGGTGCATTTGTCCAGCCAGGTCCTGGTGTCACACAGTTAACACCCACTAAGAGGAACACGGTGGTTTCCTTTTTCTTGTCTCAGTTCTTTTTTACACCCAAAATATTCTATTAATCTCTTCAGTTTAAAGGTTTAGAGACAGTTGGACTACTTTATCCAGTTTAAGCTATTCCAAAGGAAGAGAATATAAAGTATGTCCAGCCGTGATGTAGTTAACAAACCACAAAACTTCTGGAACCTTCCCCTAAACCAGCCTGCTCGTGATCACTGGGGGTATCGCTGACTGGTGGTGAGAAAAGCTGTTTCTCACAGCTTTTCTGTGCTGAATGGAAAGTAAACCTACATTACTTCAGATTGTAAAATTTAGTGGCCGTTACAGTCTAGAAACACACTCCTCTGCCTTCAACTCCACAGGAAGTTCCTTCCCCAAAGCTCCCAGTGAACCAGGAGCAGATGATGATACCAGTTCCATTTTCCAGTCTGTTTTTTGGCAAATACAGTGGCTGAAATTGGAGAATTCAGTCACTTTGAACTGCATTCCAATTTAAAGGCAAATTTATCCTCTCTGTATCATGCATTACTGCAATGCTTTTCTCAAAAACATTTATAGGATTGGCAAGGTCTATTAAAACTAGGTATTCGTTTCAGTGACAATATTTAGGAGCTGATTTGCAGCCACTTTGTGTTGAGAAGATCATCGCTGTTTGGGACGCTTGCTTTGTTTTGTTCCAATGGAATCCGTTTCCATCCATCATTTACACATGAGAAGAACTCGAGCTGTGGCACACGCACACAGCAGCTATGAAGGAGAGACCTGGATCACCCAACAGCGCCATTTCCCCCAGTTCAAACTCATTCTCCTGTCACGCCCCGTATGTCCCTTTGCACGACAAAGACTGACAATGCTGTAGGCTGAACCAGGCAGCAGGGCTCTACAACTGAAGACTTTTCCTTCAACATCTAAGATTTGTCTTTTTGCCAATACTGGCAATGGTTTAGAAAGGTCTTTCAAAAAAGACCTACTTGCAGGGACCCCCCCACCGCCCTGGACCAGCTACGCCAAGCACTGACCATACCCTGCTTATCAAACGGTTCAGTGCACATCCTGTCCAGAACCGCAAGCATTGTCCCTGCCCCTCACTTTCCTAGGAAAGAAAATAAAGCACTAAAAGTACTTTGCAGGAGAAAGCTGAAAGAGCTGCTAACGGGATCGTTCTTTTAGGGTGCAGCGTTCTGCACTATTTCAGCAGCTATAGTCATTGCTGCTGCTCCAGGTTTTTCCCCTAGACATACACATTCTATGAACATGTGGGTTTCATTTAAAAAGGAAAGAAATACTACCCATTACAAACTGGTTATACTCTCCTCCATTTACCAGACGCCCCTGTGGATCGGTAAGATTATCGAGCTCCATCAAGCTCCGTGGTATCAGC
>NW_010424641.1:26020-42879 GCF_000710305.1 Buceros rhinoceros silvestris
CAGCAGGAAAACCTCTCCTGTGTCCTCCCCCAGCTGCCACCACCCCGTCCGCAGGCCAGTGTCCTTACCCTAATAACTGAAAGTATGGCAAATATTACAGCCAACAAAATGAGCTGGCCTCATTAGATCAATGCACAGCTTTAAAATCTGGGGGTAAACTAGGAATTGCTTTAGTAACAATTTAAGTTACGCAAAGCCTAAGAAACGTAGTAAAATGTGTGTTTTCTCACAACTTTTTTCCTTTGGCCAACTCATCTCCCCTCGAACTGCACCTCAATGGGGTCAACCAAAGGAGAATTCTCAAAGGAACCCTAACGAACAAACCAGCTCGTTTATTCCCATATTGGTTTATCACTGTGTTCTAAAGCCAGCGACCTCACACGGGTGTCCGACATTCGCGGGGGATCTCTTGGGTCGATATGCTGCCTTTCCAGGGAAAAAAGGTTCATTCTGAAGTTTGCAGCAGTTCAAACTCGACCGGTAGTGCTGTGAGAGTGTTTTGCACTACCTGGTTGTGAGGAACGTGGTTTTCCCCAACACGTGGAGAATCAACCCCGCACACCCCGTGGGTGTTCAGTGGACGAGGTACCGGGGCGCGGGGCAGCGAGCGCACTCACACGCCTTTCCTGGTTCAAGCATTCCTTTGGTTGGAGGTCACTTGCTTTAGACATGGGATGTGTGACGGGCGGCTCTTCCATCTGCCAGTTAACGGTGCTTGCAGGGACGTACAGAGTTTGAACGGGTATGGACAGCTCAAAACCAAGACTGAGTGTATTTGAACACAGCCTTGAAATAAAAACTGCTTTCAGAGCGACAACGCTGAACAGAAGCCAAGTGCACGTAATGGCAAGTGTGCAGCCATTTCTAACAGGAAATGAAACGCGCACCAGCATCACGGGGTTGGGGTTTTGTTTATCCCCTTTTTCTTAACAAAAAAAAAGAGGGAGGAAAAATGACTTTCACGTTAGAGCAACTTTGATCACTGTTGGAACTAAACCTCCAGAATCTCTCATTGCCATCGCTGTCACATGTAAGATAGAAGTTAGCAATTCCCAATTTGTTGTCTGTCCTACGAGTTTTTTTCCCAAAAAACCTTGTGAAAGGTTTTAAAGGGAAAAACCAGAACTCACAAAGTGGCTGCAAACCTGCTGTCAACGCCTCACATGCCAAACTTGGGGTTCTACTTTTCTTCTTCTTGTATTACTGAGGTAACGTCAAAAACTTTTCAAAAAAGTTTAGTTTCAAATCAGTATCAATCCACTATTTAGAAATAAAACAAAACAAAATTTAAAAAAAAAAAAAGAAAGAAAGAAAAGAGACTTATGAAGAAGTCTGAAAACAAGACCGACCTATACCCTGGGTGAGATTGGATGGGTTAAGTGTCTCTGGCACTATTTGTCTTCACTATTGACAGACACTGTCACACAACCCACCACTCGATGCCTGTCTCTGAATGGCGAAGCTAGAATGCAAGTTAAGTGTATTAATAGAGAAAAAAACTAGCATCCCAGCAAATATAATAAAGCAATCCAATTCACCAGTTATTCAAACACTCAGATTCAAGATAGTTGGTTAATTTAATTTACATCAAGCCCAACAGTGTAAATTCCCCTTACATTCGCATGCTGAACCAAGCAGGTATTATACTTTGGGCAAATACATCAATCAATCTGCTTTTGTTATCAACGACATCCATTATTAAATTAACTGTTCGGTTTAGGTATCCAGGTAGAACTTTGGTTAGTGGCTCCCAGGCCAGTTCCACATGTCTGAGATCCTCCCCACTCACAGCCATAACCGGCTGTACAGGCAAGGTGGAGCTCCAGGACCCTCAGCTGCTCTCCTCAAGCTCTAGCTGTCACCTCCTCGGCTGCCCCTGAAGCCGCTGCCCTACCAGGACCTGAGGAAGAACACTTCCATTGAAGAAACAGACTCTTTAGACACACAGATGGGTTTTCCTAAGAAAAACTCTTCCTGGCCATCATGAAGCCTTCAGTGATGCTGCTGCAACGGGGTGCCCAAACCACGGTACAATAAGGCTGGTCCCTTTTGTCCCTTCATTGGCTCGGGTTTTCCTTATTTGTTAAGGAATAGCGAATTCTTTTCTTGCAAGTAATTCTCAAGCCTTTTTGATGTAAGAATAGAAGCCGCTTAATGCAAGAATTCACCACAGAAAACCTCTCAGAAAGATGAAACAGCTTGTGTTTGACTGAACAGTTCTAGAAAATGGGATTTACCGACTCTATGAGATTCAGAAAGATGGAAAATAAACTTCACTGAGATTAAAAGAGATGATCTAGACTACACCGATAGAATCCTTTACAGGTAACAATAAGGAAGCTCTGCTCCACGCAGAGGAGAGGTACGCACCCAATGCATGCACACCACCTCATTTTGAACTGAGCTGGCAAAGAACATGTTGCCCAACAAGTTTCCACAACCCAGAAGAGGAATCTTCTCCTTTCGCACCCCCCAGCGATGACCTCTCCCCACAGAGAACTCAGCACCGTGAAGGAAGCTCTCCACCGCCCTGGGCCATACCCAAGCACGGCCCGCGCTTCCCCAGACTAACCTAACAGCTTTTTCGGCCACACGCTGCAGCCTGGACACTTGGATTCGCTCACATAAATGCTCGGTGAACTGGGCAGAGCAGCCAGGACACGGTGCTGATACACAGCATCAGGAAGAGGCATTTTTCAAGAGCTGAGATCCGGTTTCAGATCATGCCGTAAGACAGCAGTATTTGCCCATGACCGAAGCCTGCAGACTGCAGACCAAAATCCCTGGAAGACCTCCTAGAAATGACAGGAAGGCGTTTCCAACTGGGAGGGTGGAGGGAAGAGGAAGGGAAAAGCCTACAAAGAAATGGAAGTTTTTACAGGCATTGGAGACCAAGTACAAAGAAGAATCTTTTCTTTTTCTACTAATTTGTTTATAACATGCAATTACAAGGTCAGAATAATAGAATTAGTAGCAGCGCTGATATCCCCTTTGAAATCTCTGGTCATTATTTCTGTATCAACAGGAAAAACTGACTAATGACACCAGGAAGGATGATAAATGGACAAAACATTTCCATTAAAAATAAAAACAAAGAGGTCTGACTCTAGCTAGTCAGAAAAACAAAACAAAACAACCCCCACACCTCCATTTCGAGGTTTTTTTAGAATATGTAGCTTGAGAATGATGAAAAAGTCTTACCTTGGCAGTGGAAAACATGACCCATACCCCTCAGCACCCGGTCTCTACCCCACAGAGGATACAGGTACTTTTAGCCATTTCTCTACAGCAGCAATTGAGAAGCAAAGCCCTATTTTCAAATTTAAAATGAACAAAAATGCTTAAGGCAAGTATTTCAACAACAGCTCTGATCGAAACAGCCCATTACGCCTGTTTGGGACAAGTAGTTTGTCCTTTAATTAAAAAGGAGCACAACTAACACGACCATCGCTTAGCAAATGTCTCTCAGGATACAACCACAGATGTTCGGGAGCCAGAAAAGTTCAACACGTCACAGATTAATTGTATCTGAGCATGAAGAATGCAAAGAGGTCAGTAAATACATTTTGGTGACATAAAATCTCTTCCCCCCTTGTTCGAGCCAGACCCCTGCTCTGTGGAGGACTCAGTCTGAGACACGAACTGGGCACAGTGCAGGACACTGTCCTGGGGAGCAATGCCAAAAATACAGACACGTATTGCCCTGTGGAAGATGGAGAGCAGTATGGAGATCACCACGAGCAGAAGCAGCTCGTTCCAAGATCTGCCACAGAACGAGCAAATGGATGACGGGCAGAGGAGAGAGTTTCTGTCCCTTTTCTTCACAGAGGGTTCAGAAGGTCTGAGCATTCCCGTTACTGGAGTTAAAAGATGAAAATGCAACACTTCCTTAGAGTGCGTGCTTGAAAATACTCCTGAATCATCCCAAAAGGTAAGAATAAGGTGTTGATCTACCAACTAGAAAGATGCCTTTGAGAAAGGACTTAAATTAGCAGGGCGAGCACGTGTTCAGTGTGTCTCGATCAACACAGAAAAATAATGGTTCAGCCTCTGAGAGCCAAGTAGAAAGAATCAAGCATCCCTCCTCGCAACTGGAGCTTAAAAAACACTGTGTCGAAGGCGTTGTTAAAGCTTCAGGCACATTTGTCTCATAGAAGAATCTCCAGGCACAGCTTACAATGACATTTCTCAGCATGACACCCACATGCACTGAGAGTCTAGAAGATGATTCACATTTAATGTGTTTATGGTACCGCACCAGGCAAAATCCTCCTTTTCCTGTCCCCTGAACAAAGACACTTGTAATTCAAAGAGCAAGACGAAGAACAGCTTCTAGCAGTGAAACCAAATCCTTTCCCTCCCTTCTGCTTTCCAGAGAGTAACAGAATTAGCAGCTTGAGAGAGCAGCTCAGGTTGTGAACATCACAGCTCAAAATCCTACAGTTCCATCAGTTACACTTGCCCGTTTGATAGTCAGAGTGGATTAATGACTATGAGATACACATTTATTAACAAATTAATGAAAATCCAATCAGCAACATTCCATTTTAATACTCTTAAAACTGTTCTGTAAATCACAAAACAAATTTCCAGACGGAAGAACTAGAAGTCTGCCCCGGCAAGGTCATCGCTGCTGAAACAGCCCAGCCTGCTCCTCCAAAAAACCCACAGAAGTTAACTGCAGCACCAGGAATTTCTCACTTATAACGGGATTACATGGACCAAAACCCCACAGTGAAGTGGGGACAGAAAAGCCCCAAGTAAGCTGAATTTCAGTCAGATTCTGCCTTGCTATGTGTTTTGGGAAGCAGAGAACCAACTGTGTTCACTTTTAGAGTGGTGAAAAGCTCGCCAAGCCTCGGCTCGCTCCCTGTACCACCATCCTCTTGTTCTTGACAGCAATCGTGTCTGCAGCCGACTTCTCCCTGTGCTGGCAGCCTCTCAAACAGCCCTGCCTTTAAAAACACAGGTAACAGACATCACCTGCTGCGCTGCGGGGACTGAACCATCCTCTCCCTACCCTAAGCCCAGGCTGTTTTCCTTCTCATTTCCCTGTTAAACCGGAGGCCGGCCCAGCCAGACTTCTCCTTGCTGCACAAGGCAGGGTGACAGGGCTTGAAAACACGGCAGCAGCTTCTCAACGGCACCGAGCAATCCTAAAGCCATTAAAGAAAACAGGAAAACACGATACACCATTCATGGTACACCTAGGGCAAGAATGCAGCCAAAACGCTTGTGTCCTGTTCTCCTGAGAAAGTGGAGAGATCTGGATGCAGGAAAAACTCAACTGACCTCAACAAAAAAGTGCTCCTGGGATACTGGAAGACAAGTGAGAACCCCAGGGCATGACAGCCACGTGCTGGGGGCACCAGCACCAGCCCAGAAGCGTTGTGTTCCACATGGCTTAGAGGAGGAATCCTTCCCAGCCACCACACTGCAGGAATCTGCGGGAGGGGGGACGACCTCGCTAAAACAATCCACACAAAGAGTAAATTCATGTCCCTGCACCCCATCTACAGCCTGCATAGACATGGATGTTCCTTCCTCTGCTCTGAACGAGTCTGGCCTCAGACTCAGCAGAACTACCCAAGCACCCATCCACCCCTGGGGGTATTTTATGTACGTTATCTATTTTATCTCTCTTACCTCCCAACAGCAGAGGGAGCAGCAGGGATGGCTTTCTCCAGCTCTCTGCTCTGCGGCTGGATTTGGAACACAGCCTACAGGCCGTGCTGCAGGTAACCATTTCCCCACCAGCACCTATTTCCTGTCAAGGAGGTGCTGGAGGAGCGGAAGAAAAAGCAAAACCAAAAACCCCACCAAGACGTTACACAAAAACTCCCTGATGTCATTCCTCAGCCAAAAGGCTGAGGAGCAGCCGCTCCATCATGCTGGGCTGGGGCTCACTCCGCTCGCGCTGACCACCACAACTCTCTGCTGCATGACCCTGGTCACCACCAGTACGGGTTTATAGAAGCCCAAGATCCAATTGTTCTTGCCCTCGCTAGGGTGGACAGTGATGCAAGAAATGAAAACAAAATTAGTCTCACCTCTGTTTGGGGAGTTTTTTTAAAGTTTTTACCAACTTGGAGAACTGTAGTTACGTGTGTTTAACATTTCTGATTTTAACAGCATCCAGAAACTCAACTGTCTCATCAACACTGACGGAAGGTCTCCAAAGCCACGGTTCTGTGAAGAACTCAGACCAGCAAAGCTGACAGCCACCGACAGAACCTATCCCCGCCTTTCCCAAGAGCTCCTGCCTCCCCGCATCACTCCTCTCCTTGAGCCACCAAAGGCATTTGTGCAGACCCAGCACGCTCATCCAGGACAGCTCTAACTTGGAGCAGGTCCTCGACCCAACGCATGCTGCCGCACAGCCGTGAGGAGCTCCTCTTCCAGCTCAAAGCCCGGGAAGCAACACGATCGCTGACACTGAACGCGCTTCAATCACACGCATAGGTCTCCTGTAGGCATCCACAAACCTCAACACTATTTCAGAAGTGTTTTATTTGAGAAAACTGTGCTGCAGTTTAACCCCCACTCAGTTAACCCGTTCTGAGGGTTCTGGGGAGGAACTGGACTGGCTGTTTGCAGACACTAAATACCTGGAGGTAACAGACATTTAGTTCCATTCAGGTTTTTAAGCCGTCTCTGTTAGGTACAGAATTAATTAGCAGTTCATGTCTGTCTGTGGATTTAGAGTGTAACAGGGTTTGTGGGATTTTTTGCTCCCTTGTTTTGAAGGCCCGGGTTTCTATCGGGTTTGGTTGCTGCTATGGGTTTGAACCAAACCAATCACCAAGTATCTGGATTTTAGAAATACATGCCCAATTATTTTTTAACAAGTGATATCAAAATATGAAATCCTTTCAATACAGTAACTAAACCCATCAAATTCTTTCAGTGCCCGAAGTTCCACTGTGCACAGTTAAATCCACAGGTTCTCTCAGAAGAGGAGGTCTGGCAAAACATGAATGGTGAGCAGTGCTGTAAAGTTTCTCTGACACGTCTACAATCACTTCACTTTCTGATCAGGATTCCTGCACCATGCAAATCTGGGAAACATTCTCACACAAACATTTAATGCATATGAACTCACAGAGAGAAAAAAGAATAATGCAGCTATTGGAATCCTCGCCTTAAATATACACTTTTCTTTTTTCAACCAACAATTTAAGGCCAATTAGGAGAGTGAAACATGAGCGTTGTAAGAAATACGGGGATCAATTTATGAAAAAAACTCTGTTCCAATGAAGAAAGATGCATCTCATCAGCATAATGATTATTTTTTCCTCATTGTACAGATGGTTATTAATACAGACGAGTTACTGACAAGAATTCCAGATGCAGACCGTCACTAAGGCTAACCACACAACTGAAAACTTGGGCCTTAAATCCTCACTTCTTTATGTTTAATGAAGAGCAGTGACAGACTTTAAAGTCTAAAACGTGACTGGGAGTAAGCTAAAGATGGAGATAAAAACGTCATGCCTCAGCTTTATGGTTGTCAATTAGAAAAGTAACTAATTTAAGCTTATCAAAGTGCTGTCCTGACATATTCTATATTCTCATTTATTTGAGAATTTTCTATTACACAGAGCACTGTGTGAATGGAGTTTAACTACTAAGCTTCCTCAGCCCTCTTAAAGGAAAACATGACCCTTCTTCCTTCTTACAGTCTGGTAAAAGCCTCATGGCCCAAACTGGAACCTCCTGTTCCATTTTTCCTCCTAGCTAGAACTGGCTGTTTCTCAGTTGGTCAGCCTTCTGCCTGCGTTCCAAACTGGTGTTCGCTGCTGCTGCAGACAGAGTGCATTCTAGGAGGCACCAGCCCTGGGCTGCGCAGTACAGAACAGCCAAACGGTAACTTATTTCTGGTGAAGTGGTACATATACATATCTATATGATAGACAGCAACCATTAACTTACATACCAAATAACTGAGACCACTCACTGGAGTTTAATTTACATGAGCTACATTCTCCTAGAATGAACTCTGTTCCTTCTCCCCAAGCTCTTTTTCACAATCAAAACTTTGCCAGCACTGTTCATGTTGGCCAGAACGCCAGGACCCCTACCAAGGCAAGCGGAGAAAGGGGAACGCTTACCAGCAGCGACGACAGCTGGAGGCGGCGAACCTGCCTCGCCACCGCTTGTTTGGCTCATGGATGCTACGGATGTTTCTCTGGAAGGTGGTAACTGCAGCTCCTTTGGGAGAAGGTCATAGACAGATTCTGTGGAACAAAAAGCATTTGATCAAAAATTTATTCGCACTCTCTAGGAGAAAAGAAATTATGTTTTTGCCTAAAGGATACGAATGATAAACCAACCTTTTCAAAGCCTCTTGGAAAAGTTAGGTTAAGTGCTGGGAGACCTGAACATCATGGAATGAAGGTACTTCAGAAAACAAACCAACCACGAAAATGCAAAGATACGCATTCTCAAGACCAAAACAAAAGGACACAAACTTGTTCAAACAAAGAAATAATTCACGAACTTCCACAGAAATTGCACTCGTTTGGAGTGACGGGGCTGACAGCAGGTACAGCAAATCACGTGAGACCCAGAGACAAACCTGTTCTCAGAACTCAAACAACTGCTTCCTAAGAGCCCCATTTAGCACCGCCACCCATGAACATCCTATAAAGTCTTTCCATGAAACAAGTGCCTGTTCTCATGCTGTAAGATCCATCACCGTCATTTACCTGCAGCATTGTTTTTTGCCTCAAACTGTCCTGCGAACCCTTGTGGATGCTCCAGAGGAAGCTGACTCCACTGAGCAAATCACCAGTGCCAGCCCACTGGCCATGGAAAGCCCTTTGGCTGAACTGTGGCAGGTTCTGCACAGCGCAGGAACCTCTATGAAACACCTCTGTGACACCTCGGTTGTGAAACAGCTACGGCCACACACGGCTCACCTGACAGCTTCAGCAGCCAAGACACCAGCAGTGAAGGCGACAGCCTCACCTCAGCCTGCCTCTCCGCGCTGGCTGACAGGTCAAGTCACTGCCTACAGGCAGACAGCTTCTCTGGAGCTCAGCCAGCAAGAGCTCTCGCAGCACCCCACGACCGAGAACCTGCCGTGAGTTACTCTGAGGGAAGAGGCTCGAGCCCAGGGCTGTGAGCACACCACTTCCCGGGGAGACACCAGAGACCCACCTCTGCAACCGTCCCCTCTGGAGACGGAAACAACCCAGGGGAACAGCTACAGACTGAACCAGCCACGTGACACCACCAGCGGTGGTGAGGAAATTCTCTGTGTGTAGGTACCTGAGACACACCTGGACGGTTGTTCCCTGCTCCTGGTTCAGTGTGAGGAGCAGCTGCCATGGCATTTCCCCCAAAGATGAGTTCCCTTTTTAAAGTGGATTTTTCCCTCAGCAGTTAAGGCCTGATTGCTCACTCTTCTGAACCAGAGATCTTCAACACCATAAAGCTGGCTTTCAAAGTCAAATAAATTGGACCAGTTTAAAACTGGTTATGTGACGCTTCTCATTTTATACTTCATTTACTTTTCCCAAAACAAGCTTATTTCATTTTTAGTGATCACGTACCACACTTTATTAAGCAGAAGAACCGGGTACTTCGTGTGTGAGCACTTGGGCAGTTCAAACGCACGCTAAATTTCAGCCTTTATGAAGTAGGTGACTCATGCCTTTATTACAATTTTTATTCCAGTTGCATGTGCAGACAGACCTGAATCCAATTCGAGACTCAAAACCCAAACTAGACTGCACCAGCCAAGTCCCACCTCCTGATACCTCCTGTGCCACGATGGGGGGGAGAGAGAGCTCTCAAGATACTGGTCTATTTTAACATGGGAAGGGAGTGCAGGAAGTATAAGGAAAAAAAAAATCCATTGACTAAATAATCAAGAAGTTACACTGATACTTGAGCAAGAATGTCTGAGGAATGAGGGAAGCAGAAAATTTTATTTTTTTATTGTATTGAACATGCTTCTGGCAGTGACCCAAGAGTGTTAAACCCAATGGAAATGGATGCAATCGGCATTCACTCTTGGAACAGCAGGAACAAAGAGGGCACTAAAAGATCTACCCTGCCTTGGGTAAAAAAAAAAAAAGTACAATCCCCCAGTCGAGTCCTGGCTGCACCGCCCGCTGCAGACAGGCAGAGGAGTTCTGCAAATGGAGCACATTTAAGATTCTAATGACATTCCAGACCCTGTGCAGTTGTATTCACTGCTGTAACCCAGGGAGGACAGCCTCAAACCCAGCACTGGGAAGGCCAAGGAGCCCAGCTACTCCTTCAAACCGTCGCTGTCGGGCAGTTTCTGCACTCGCACTGTAAGACAATACAATTTATCACGTTTTGTCTTGAGTGCAGATCTGCTTTAACACAGAAGCGTTAGAGCGAGGACCCCGAGGTTGCACTGACCACTTTGGGGGTTTCCCATCCCCGCTGCCCTCCGTCTCTCCCGAGCTGTGAAGCCAGAGCTGGTGCACAAAGCCCGGGGAAGTTCTATGAAAGCAGGGACTCTTCTCAAAGCCAGCCCACGTCACTCGCGCTCGTGAGCACGGCAACGCAGCCAGAGCCGCATACTTTGCAGAGGGCTGTTATGTGTCGTGCTGCATTCTCAGAAACCTTCCCCGAGCCACAACACCCCAAACAGTTTTCAGAGAAACCGTTCTCTTATTTCCAAGTTGAATGCCTCCTGTGAGCTTGGCCACTTTAGTGATCCACACGTCAAAAAATCCTCCCCACAGAACACGGCATGTGCGAACCACAAGACGTGTGGGTCCATTTTCTGCTGAACTACCCTTTTTCTGCAAGATGAGTATTCAAGAGGCCAAGGAATGAAAGGTTCTGATTTTGTCCACACAATGAAAAGCGTATAAATAGCAGCTGAAGGAAAACGCAGTTATGACATGAGAGGGCACCTCCCTGCTTGACATCCCTGTGCCTCCGAGGAAGATCATGGGCCCCAAAACAGGGGACTGCAACACAGCGCGTCTGTGGAAGTGGAGAAACACTTGTATTTGTATGTATATCTTGCATATAGACATACAGATCTTCACTTCTTTCTGTTGTCTCTCTAGAAATCCTCTTTGAGGCAAGAGTTGCTCATCATCATAATTCTGTCATGACTCAAAGACATCTGGCGATGATTACAAAGCTGAGTTATTAGGTATGAGGGAGCTTTTCTCCTTGGGCTGGTTATTGGGTTTGGAGGGGGTTTTTTAAGAAATTTATTTTTAACTCTCAAATGTGACGAAGGTTCTGTCAAGTTGCTGCTTTAAAAGGATGCTCAGATCCAAAACTCCCACAATGTATTTTTTCTCAGGGAGCACATAATTTTAGCAGTAATCCACAACAAGCACGATTATTATCTTTGTGAATAATTCTAACGACGTGATAAAGAGAGGGAGGGAAAAGCTACAATTGGAATTGAAGCACATTCCCAAAGATCACAAGACCATTAAGAGCAAATCTTATCAATGAAGCATGAAATTAAAAAGACTTGAAACTATGAAAAGAAAACTTGAAACATGGTCTAAAATACGACACCCAGTTTTTATCCCAATACCCTTGGATACTGCCCCTAAAACTGACGATGCACCTACAGTCAGCAAAGCAGCCAGCATTAGCCTTGACTGAGTGTGAGAGGACAGAGCAAGCGGTTAGAAGGGAAGGGAGCGCTGCTTCCCTGTGGGAGTCGCTGTGAGGTGCAGCCCTGAGAACGCAGATGCAGAAGAAGAGAGCAAACAGCACCAGGAAGGTTCAAAACAGAGAGCACAGCCCTGGCCACCATCAGTGCCTCCTCTGCCAGCTACTTCTTCCAGGCCTATCTCCTCCTCTGCTCTCAGGGCCCCCGGAACTTCCCTCCCCTCCAGCAGCACGAGAAATACTGTGTGAGAACATCCCAAACGGGAGAGACAGAAAACATGGGAGGTCTGTTGGGTGGCATGGGAGGAGGAAAAGAGATCAACAACCTGGGATTAAAACAGCACAGAAAGACATGGACCTGTTGGAGCAGGTCCAGAGGCCACCGAGATGACACAAGGGTGGGACCCTTCTGCTGGGAGGAGAGAGGAGAGAGCTGGGGGGGTTCAGCCTGGAGCAGAGAAGACTCCAGGAGACCTTAGTGCAGCCTGTCAGTGCTTCAAGGGGCTGTCAGAGAGCTGGGGAGGGGCTGTGCAGCAGGGGCTGTGGGACAGGACAAGGGGAGATGGTTCAACTGACAGAGGGAGATTCAGACCAGAGAGAAGGGAGAGATTGTTGGTGCTGAGGGTGGTGAGAAGCTGGCCCAGGTTGCCCTGAGAGATGGGAGAAGCCCCATCGCTGGCCCCATCCCAGGTCAGGTTGGCCCTTGGGGCTCTGAGCCCCCTGCTCTGGGTGCAGATGTCCCTGCTCCCTGCAGGGGGGTTGGGACTGGAGGAACTTTAACAGTCCCTTCAACCCAAACCACTCAAGACAACCTTTAAGGTCTCTTCCAATCTGAACCCTTGTCTGAACATACAGCAGAAGTTTAAGGTCAAATCCAAACTTTAAGGAAAAAAAAATAAACAACTTCCTGGCTCTTCTTCAGAACAGATGTAGCTTTGTAGTCTCAAAGGCATCACTAGTGAGCTGGATTGCTCGGAGCTACCACCATAGCCCTGCTCTGAAGAGGTCTGGGTGCCTTTAAGAGCACTGGCTGCAACAAACCTGCTCTAGTCAAATCAGACTTCAAATGAAACTTTGTGTTTTCCCCTCAACAGGGGCCAATGTTTATATATGCTGCACTATAAATAGCATGAAAGCAAAATCTGACAAATTCCAGAAAGATTAGAGTTGTTGCAAGGAAACAAACTCTTCCCCAGAGGACATAGTTTCCCTCCACACCTGGTACGTATTTCAGTGGCTAAAGCTCCCTCCCCTCTCAACCAGCTCACCTCCGCCACCACGTCTTACACGTGTGCACACACACGGACACGAGTATATGAAATTTTCTGCTGTAGCTTTTATGTTTATTCATGCAGAAAACACCCACCAAGAAGAAAAGGCTGTTACGTAACTGCATTTGAAGGCAAAAATAAAAATACAACATCGTTAGGTATTTCTACCTGATTAGCAAGAAGAAACATGTAGGCAGAAGAATTCCTGTTTTCAGCAGCCACCGTGTTGAATCGAGCCAAGTTCAGCTGGCCAACAGCACTAAGTGTCTTGGAACTTAGTGCTGATTTCCAATCCCTGGATCAAGACTAGTTGATCTCAAGTTTATGGGTTTTTTTCCTAGAAGTGGCTCCATTGATAGCCAGCATCTCCCAAACACATTTTCCTTCTCCACAGAGGAAGAGGGAGACGTGCACTTCAGGACTGACTGTTATTATGGAATACAAACACCATTAACACGGAAACAAAATAACTTATCGCTGATCAGCCCAGAGCTGCACACTCTTATTTCCACACAACAGCTTCACTGCTTTTGTGTCACCAGACATCCCATTTGCCAGGAGCTCCCGGATCTCCATCCTCCCTCGAACACCGCCCACCCCACCCCGCCTCCACCTCCAAGACCAGCCAGGCTTCGCAAATGCTGCTGCTGAAATCAAGGACACTGGGGGACAGGCAGATTTACAAAAAGTATCTCAAGTGTCAAATTTCTTCAACTGCCCTTTATCCGATTATCTGCTCCCATAATCTCCGTCTGAGATCAGCTGCCTGTAACTTTGATCTCCCTGCCAGTTACACCAACAGCTCAGAAAATAATATTTCACGTGGCTATACCATCCAGAATCGCACCAAATATGAGGCCAACATCCCTCACCACAACATCTGAACTGGGGAGGACAAGATCTTGTTGGTGTACTGCTTGAAACCTGCACAAAACAGTCAGGATTGAAATATTAATGAACAATGATCGAGTAACATGATATCGGACTTGCTTGTTACTGCAGCACTTCAAAAGCAGTGCCCCGAGCCCAACAAGCAGCATTCCAGGACGCCTGGCTAGCAGAAGGACCCCAGGCAGCACCCAGGCTCCCAAAGAACGTCAAAGGCAGTCGAAGGATCTCCAGCACTGCTAGGAGGGCTGTGCTCCCCGGGCAGACAGAGCGGAAAGCAGCTTGTCTTCACTGAACAAAAGCCATCTGTGACAGGGCTGGATGCTACTGTCAGCCTGCAAAGAAACAGGTCCTTGGCTCAGCACGTATCTGGACAGTCCCAGCGCCCAGGGACAGGAGCTCTGTCTTTGAGGGACAGCAAGGAGAGGCCTCGGAAAGATTTAAACAAAGTAACTGCATGTAGGAGCATGTAGGAAACCGAGGGTGAAGCTGACCTGGTAGTATCCCAGCAGAACCACGAAAAGGCTGGTGGTTCGTGATGACAAAATGAAATCTGTAGGAGCTCCTCCTCCCATTTTACTCGCTTCACCTCAGTGCACACACACAGTTCCCCCTTTTGAAGGAGGGTTTTTAGATTTCCACACACAGACTGACCAGGCTAAATTATGGGCATCTGGGCTCACAGCAGAGCCTGAGCACTCCAGCCTCCCCACTCCACCACCACCAAAAATGCTACACTGAAATCCTTGAACTGTTCTCATCATCAGAGAACCTGTCAGAAACACACCGTGCCTTGGGACCAGCAGCGTTAGGTTCCTCCTCACAAACGAGGGAACTGTGATTCTATTCCAGTTGTATCTTGGGAACACAACAGTTAACAGTATGGAAAGCACTTGCAGACACTTCTGCAGCAACCCACCGTCAATGAACCTTAAATAACTTCTGGTTGCACTACACAGGGATTTCAGCTCTGCGATTTCGAGTAATTCAGAGCCTCATTAACTGGCGCTGTGCTAGGACTGGATCATGACATTACTGAAGAACTTGTCTGTTCTCGATCTTCTCTGAGTCTTTTTAGCCTGCCAACAAATTTAACTGAGATCCTGCTGGTTGGTCAACCAAAGAGCTGCTTCTTGCAACTCAGCACCGGGGGACACCCGCAGCACAGAAGATACAGGTAACAGCAGAGAATACCCATTTCTGGTGTCAGGCTCTCCCACCAGGAATGCAGCCATCACAGTACCCTCCAGTCTCACCAAACGCCTAAAGGCTGTGGAACGCTCTTCAGATAGAGCAGTGATGTCCCTACGCTTCGCTCTTCCATCCCAGAAGCAAAGCCATGCCACCCAGAGCTTCCCCACAGGGGAGCCAAGTTACCAACCTGATGGAGAACTTCACCCTGACCTGCCAGCAGATGAGGCCATAACAAACATCGAGGGAGCCTGCTATCACCATCTGAAAAGGACATCCCAGATTGCCATGGGATGCTGTGGCAGAACCCAGAGCAACAGCAGTACAATACCAGTGCTGCCTTCTAGGCATGGAATTCCCCCTCCCATTTAAGTAACCCACATACATTCAGTAGAATACCAGTTAAACCAGTTAAATAGTGGGGAAATGCTGGCAGGTTGTTTTTGACAACACGTAGTTAAGAACATAAAAAGGAACCCAGGAAAGCAGTATTGCTTCTGCCTTTAGCTGAAGCCATCCTTCCACTGCATGTCACAGCCTCCATAGCAGCTTCTGACCAGCATGGCAAAAATCCCTTTTTTTTGGTAGTTTTCCTCTTAACAACAAGACTGTCAGACATCACCTAACATGGCTGCAGCTCCTGCTCCCACATCAGTGCCACTTCCCCAGGCCCAGCCTTGAGGAGGTTACTGAAATACCACCCCGGCTCCTCTCCCAGCCCACTCGTCTGTCCATCCCACCATGGTGATGTGTAGCTTCACCCCGCTACTGCTGGGGTTCTTCAGCAGCACCCTTTTACCCCAGACTGAAAGGCAAGGGCAGCCCTCCCTCTCAAAAGGCCATCACGGGGGAGAGCACAATCGGCCAGCGGGGGGTGATGAGAACCAGTGGAGACGGAGACAGGATGTTTGCCACTTGTCCCTGGCACTGTCTGCCTTTAAGGGCAGGTACTTCCCAGAAATCCCTTACCACTTCTACGCCCTCATGGAAAAAAATAGTTACCCTTGTCTTTTAATAAGCTCCCTGCGCCAAATGACTGCCCATCTGACCCCCACTGGTACCCGTCGCCTCCACAGGTTTTAATAGCCGCACAGATTTGGCTGCTCCTTCCAGAGCCATTTCCTTGCTGCAACACATGACAGTCACGCCACAGATTAGACAAACCCTGGGTGTACTCTTCTAATCAGCTGGCAGCATCCAAGCAGAAATCTCTTCTAATGATGTCCTCTAAGCTGATCAAAGAGGCAGAGAGAGCTGTTTATATGGAACTAAGATTAAAAAACAATTAGAAATACATGAACCTGCAAGTGGCCTCTGCTACACAGGAGGTAGGTGAGAAAGGTGAAGGAAAGGTGAGACGAGCTCAGCAAATTAGAGAAACTCCAGAAAGGAAGAAATAACGGTGTCCATAGTCCCCCACGTGCCCAGCTAGGAGTACAAATGCAGGGTAAGGGCACACATTACATGCACACGTATGAGGACCCTGTGACGCTGATCAGCTCAAGACACAAGTTTTGGACCAAACCTGTATTTCCAAGCTTCCAAATGACAATAAAGAGCCTGACTGTCACTCCTGGCTCCACAGGTAGGTGAACTTGAATAAAACTATACATGCAACTGCGTATCCTTCAGACACTGTTGTGGGTAAGACATGCTAAAATCAAATCTCTTCTAACCCGAAAACCCCAGGTCTCCAAGCCTGCCAGAAGACCTTGCGGTTGGTTGGTTTAACTTGACGTTCTGTTCTATTCAGAAGTTCAGTGTCTACGATAAACAGAGTTCAGAGTTGAGCTGATTGTACGCCGCCGACCCCACCACAATAGCTTAGCTCACAAAGACTTCTTAAAGAATGCTGGGGGGGGGGGGACGGGGGGGGGGTTA
>NW_010424641.1:42974-57040 GCF_000710305.1 Buceros rhinoceros silvestris
GGACAGGGCGAGTGTTACATCAGCTCTAAATATTCCAGATCTAATCAAAGCCTTGCTTTGTTGCAGAACACCACTGTCACGTGAGCCTTATGGATTTCTCTGCGTACAAAAGCTTGGGTGTGGGAATACTTTGAAGGAAACTGCTTCGCCTCTCAGGAAGGACCTGGGAGAGCCAGCTGAGCCCCCCAGTTCTTAACCCTCCCCACGGCTCCCTCTGCAGATCCACTAGAGACGAACAAGTTCTCCTGCAGATCCCAGGAACAGCATTAATCGACCAGGTTCGATTATTATGGCACAGAGAACACCCTCGGAAACCCGGAGCCATCTTCAGGCGTTACAGCCATCAGAACCACAACAGAAACCCCTACAGAAACCCCGTTTCTGTTGAAACTACATTTCGTGGTTCACTGACTGCTCTCTCCCAGGCTAAATGGGGAGAAGCAACACCAGGACCCACTGGAGTAAATTCTCCACTGAAGATACAGTCAGTCTATTGCTTTTTCGTCTGCAGGTGAGCAAGATGAAACATTACTGCAGCTACACTGAGGATGTGCACCCACACCTCCGTGCAAAGGAGACAGGACCTGCACACGGCCAGTGGTGTATTTGAAGAATCGCGACTCCAGAGCAATGGAGCAGGGACCGTATGGATGGGCAGCCAAAGCAGGAAAACGAGGACTCAGTAAGAAGCTCAACAGAGGAAGCTTTGAGAGTCTGAGAAAGGCGACTAGAAGGAAGACAGAGTGCCCAGTGCACAAAACCAGAACAGAAACAGGCTGAGCCAGACACAGGCCAGATGAATGTGTGACCACTGAAGTACTTTCTCCTCCAGCGTGGTGGCTTTGTTGTTGTTGGGGCTGGGTTGTTTTTTCCCTTTCTGTTTCATTTGGTTGGTTGGCTTTTTTGAGTACTCCACAGCAGATCAAACTGTCACTCACAGAAGCAAGACTCGCCCCTATCTGCAGACAGTGGCAGTTCTGGTTAAGGCACAGCAGAGATTTTACACGACAAAGTTACAAAAAAGATGCGGAAGAAGGAACAACATAAAGACAATATAAGGAGTCAATCAGCTTTTGTTCTTTATCTGTCAGGAGAGGATTTGTGATCTATACAGTCAGAGCTTCTGTATTTCCTAATGCTTTTGCAACTTCAGCAGCCTGAAAGCAGCCTGCCCTGGCAAGACTTAAAGTGAGGGTAACTGCCCCGGTTGAAACTTCACCCGGAGCAAGAGGGGAAGACCCTCCTCGAAAACACATAAAAAGAGGTAAAATGCTGCAACTCTTCAAAGAACCACAGAATTGTTTAAGATGGAAAAGACCTTGAAGACCATCGAGCCAAAGCCTAAAGCCAGTGCTGCCAGGTCACCACCAAACCACACAGACACTTGTTGCATAACTGCACAGCAAAAGCCAAAGAGCAAGAGCGAGCCCGGACTTGGCGAGGCGGAGCGAAAGGACACTGCGCACTGCTTCACAGCCGCGATGCAGACTCCTTACAATTCTCCAGAGCTGTCAGTCTGGTCACTCCTATTTCTGCAAATGCAGAAACTGAGCTGCAGGACGACGGGAATTCACGGGGCTCCCCAGACAGCAGCAGGACACGATGGAGCGTCTCACCCGGTGCTCCATCCACCAGGTAATGCTCACTAAAAACACTTGTACCTCACGTCTTCAAGTACATCTCAGAGCACTGTGATTAAACATACCACTTGGTTCAGACTGACCTAAAACCCATGAAGACTACTCCCTTTGTTCCTGTGCGCTGTAACCTGCCTCTGAATGAACTCCCCAACGCTGCCTGCACCACTGTTCGTCACCCAGCTCACAAACGAAGGGACGTCAGCCAGGCTCTTGGGACACTTCCTGGAATTGTACTGCTGCCTTCGTTTCAGCAGCACCCCTAAAGAGAGGCCAGCGCAAACAAGCCGCAGGACACTGCTCCCTCCCCTGCCTGCCACGCTGTTTCGGAGTACCAGCAGCCGGTACAGCAGTACGAGACTGGAAACAAGTCTTCCCGCCAGCGCTCCGGTTATTGTCAATACTGGCAGAACGGTATCGCTGCTACAGCAACAGTGGCAGGTTTTCAAAGAGGCAGCAGTGTATACAAGGATGTTGTACACAGCCAACAGAAAATCTTCCTTCCAGTTCCCTCTGGCTTCAGACAAAAGCAGCAAACCCTAAATCAACATGATCCATGAGCACCCAGGGAAAGGTCGATGCCACGGTTCTGCCTGCACCAGAAAACTTCACGATTAAAAAGCATGTGTCGGTGCAGCTCCGCTCTGGAGAATCAGCAGAGGATCTGGGCGCTGATGACACAGCACTGGGCACCGTAAAACCCAACTCCTGCCTGCAAACGCCCCTGCTCCAGCATGGAAACGCTCGTTACAGAACGGTAGTGAAGAAGAGAGTTTGCTGAAGGACATCCACCTCTATTTTAAAGAAAGATGACAACCAGTAATATATTATTAGCCACTTAAGGCATTAAAACTGTATCACAACTGTAATACAGTAATTTCTTGTACTTAAAAATGAAAGTTAAAAGTTGTTTCTTCCATTTTTTTAACGCATGAGTATTAGAACCCAAAACACTAGTATGAAAAAGGTAATTCTGCAGCCAACGCGTAACCGACCACAACTCGGTTACTGCGAACACCAGTGACCTCCAGAAGAGCTGTAAATCTCAATATCCAGGATTCTGCACAGCAGGGAAGGGTTGAGAAATTAATCCTTTTAAAGTTGAATTTCAACAACTGACAAAGGCCTGTGCTAGCTGAACTCTATCGGTGGCATCCATCCAAGGATCAGATAAAGCTTTCCTGGCCGTGGTTCAGTCACCCCCATTCACAGCTCAAAGAGTACTTTTATAAATGTAGACAGGCAGGATAAATCCTGCGTCTTGTTTGCATCCAATTTGACACCTCTCAGAGAGAGAACAACATTATTTAGCAATTGTCACATCAAGAAACGGCCCAGCAACAACTGACTGAAGAGTCTATCCCATGCAGTTAGGAACTCCAGATGAAACCCCACCAACGCAAAAGACACTACACTGGAACAGGCCAGAGGCCGGGGCAGAGCTGCTGTGGGCTGACAGAGCTGTGGGGACATGGGTTTCCCCCCACGGCACAGGGAAACCCTTCAGCAACGGATCTGAAAGGCTTTACCACATTTGGGAAGCAGTGAAGATGCACATTTCTCCCAGAAACAACTCAAAATGGGAGGGAAAAAAAAGAAATTAAAAAAGTCTGTTCACAATACCTTAAGAATTAAAAAGGAAATAAACCAATGTTGCCACATTTACATCTCCCGGCATACAGGAAGCCAAGCTGAGCTTATGCTTGGAAAGGACCCAAATATGATAGGTATGAAAATTCAATTAAGGAAATCAAACAACCTCATTTTGCCATATAACACAGCAGTTACAACAGCATTTCTTCACTTGTGATTCCACACTCAACTGATCTTTGGTTGGTTTTCTCCTCATCTTCCCATTCTGTCCCCACAAAGACTTCCTCGCTCTGACGCTCACAAACCCCAATCACAGCATGATCGAAAATACCAGTAACAGCTATTTACCAACCTCTCCAACACACGGCTGCTGTGTCTCCGTCACAGCTCACCCCAAACACAGAGGCCACAGGTGCTCCAGCTCCAGAGGAGCGATGCACTGGCCCAACTGGGAGATACCCAGAAGCCCACCCAACCCTCAATCTGCTGTTGTCTCAGAATGGCGTTTTTCAGCCTTTTCCGCTTTGCAGTTTTTTCCCATGGGGTGATTTTTGCCATCTCTCTACTTGCTGTAGAACACAAGCATCACCAGCAATGGAAAAGGTACATGCTTGTTGCTTTGGAGGCTGTACCACGATATCTGCCACGAGTAGAAGTGCACAGGAATTCAGCCAGACCTCAAAGCATGCAGCCCTCCCTCAGAGTCGGTATGTCTTTGCAGGGCTGGCTGCAGAGGCTGTGCTCCCCAGACCCTGCATGCCCTAGGAACTCCTCGCACACTGTCTAGCGCTGTGAGCCACCTTCATGCCTCCCTCCCTCTACTGGCTTTAGTAGGATACTGACATTTAAAGGTATTTCCTCTCCTCATCCCCGAAACTGAGAAATATTTACACTTCCCACCATCATTTTGGTTTCTACTTGTAATTCAACTACTATGTTTGATGATAAACATGATATTTTAAAACAAACACGAAGCAATGTTTACCAAACAATACTCCTTGGCTCTGCTGACAGCCTGACATTGGTCCTGCGCCTGCTGAGAACTGACTCATAGGGAGGTGAGAGAGGTGTGTTGTGTGAAAGCCATAGAGCCTGAGGCTCCTGGATCTCACCAGCTCCACCTCTGGTACTGCAGGATCCCAAATCAGGAGCTAAAACTGCATCAGGGTTAAAAACCACTGAAAGTGCAGGAATGAGAGACAGCCTGGGTGCTCCACGCACATTTTGTACAGTCACAAAGCACCTCGGAGTCCCCCATCACCTGCTCTTCAGGGATTCTGTCACATCCAGCACCAACAGCTGCTGCTGGGAACATGCTCGTGCCAGAAATTGGGGGAATAAAAGAGGAAAGGGAAAAAGATTATAAACAAAACCCTTTTTGGTGAGCCTGAATGAAGCAGTAGAAACATGTGTTGCGGACAGCACTTGTCCAAAGCTTCCACCAAGCACAAGGCGCTGCAGATCCATCCCCTGCTCGACACCTACGAGCCCTCTGCTCTTTCTCACAAGCCGTGCTGCCAAAACATGCCGAGCTCCCCGAGTCTGCAGCTCTACAGGTATGAGCCCCTGCGGCGCACAGGCAACCCCAGCACACCCGTGTGGCCAGTCCTGCACCTGGAGGGAATGAATTCCTCAGGGAAATAGAGGCGAGCTGCTCCTAAAAACAGGTCTTGAAACTATTAAGCAAGTTCTTCTCCAAAGATGTTCACGCGCGACTCTCAGGAGAGCAGTGAGAACCTACGCCAAGCACTTAACAGAAACGTGGATAAAAGGTTCTGTCCTGTACTACGGAGCTAACACCCCACGGGAATCAGAGCAGCAACGACTACATCGGTGGGGTAACCGCTCTGGAACCGCCAGGTAAGACTGAAGGATGGTGGTAACAAATCTAACGAAATATTGGTTACTCCACATCTTTTCTCAGGTAGCAGCAAACTATAGGGGAGGTTCATAAGAAGTGAAAACTTCAGAACAGTATTTCTCTTAGAATTCCTTCCAAATTCCACCGCCTATAGACTAACTCCCTAGTTTATAGCCTTTCCCAAACAGATACATCCTCCACAAACCTAACAGCTTCTTGAAACATCTATCCCTTCACCACCCAAAACATCTGTCAATTGTTCCACAATTAAAAGGTGGACAGAAAAAAAAACAAGAAGAAACACTTTTTTAAAAAACTGACATTTGCAATTGCTGGAATTGAAACAGCAATTTGAAATTGCTGCCTGGTCACTGCGTTGAGTGTCTCCTGCCTCTGGAGGAACTTATTTCTCTGAAGAAATGAGAGACAAGCAGGGCCTGTACCTGTGCTGTACCCTTCACCACTCTCCTCCTCTATCCCCCTTCAAACCCGCTTCAGTTTTAGATGCCCAGCTCAGCTGTGCAACACCCTGGGCACGCTAAAGCTTGACTTGATTCAAGGACAGTCAGTGCAGTACAGATAAGCGCAGGAGGGTCAGAGTTCATGGGGACAACTGGCGAGCGTGCAGATAGAGATCGTTGCGGGGCGGACACAGCGTACCCGGCCAGAGCTTTGGGCATTCCAACAGCCCTGGGCTAAGACTGTCCCATCCCGTCCCACCCCACAAACTGAGCTGTTACACTCTGCTGTGATCAGCTTCTCCAAGGCCACGTGCGGCTGCGCTTGACGATCCCTTCGGCTCCATTACACTGTCTTTGCTTACCGGACTTCTAAAGGGGGAAAAAACCTATACTAGGAGTTTCTTCACGAGGTAACTGGTATCCCACTATAGAAAGCGTTTGTTCCAAATGCCTGAAGTACTTCAGCTGTCTTTACGTCGAAGAGCTGAACTCAGTAAAAATAAAGGCTGCAGACTCCCTGGCTCAGGTGCAGAAAGGCAGTCATCTCCCTAGATGAATTCTTTTGCTATTGTATTCGTTGAAACACCTGCACGGCAAGGAACTCTTAAATTTACTCTAAACAATATAATCCCTTCCTTGCTACCACACCTCCAAAAGCACCTTTTTTTATTTCAGTGGCAGCAAATCACTTAACTGAATTACTGGAGCTTAAACTGAATCCTTCCAGGCCACAAAACAAGACCCCAAATGTTTTCCTGGTGTGATTAAAGAGCAGCTCCACTCCAGGTGCGGTTCAGGTTTCAAGGCGAGGCAGATGGCCCTGTCCAGAATCGAGATGCCCTAAAGAAAAACAAAGATTTATTCCCCGGTGAAGTGTGCACACAGGCTGAGGAAGGGCACTGGTGACACACCAGTACACTCGCAACCAAGGGATGGTGGAAGTTCTTTCTCTGTGGCTAACAAAGGAGGAGTTTAAGCCACTGCCCGTGCTGGAGCACAGAAGTCCAGGGATGCCCAGAGAGCTGCTTTCAGAGGAACGTGCTCGTGATCAGCAAGTGTTTATAAACCCCCTTTCTGAAGGGAACCACATGGCAGACGCATCTCCCAGTGTGCTTTGAACCCGGTAGATGTCCTCAGCAACGTTGATAATAGGATACAAAACCTCTGTGTTTATTTCCTACAGATTTCAGGAAAATAAATGGCCATATTCAAAAGGAAAAACCTGACTTAGTGTCCCATAAGGAAATGACTGGAACATCACACTGGGCGTGAGAATTTCTGATGTGGGAACTCAAACATCCCAACAACAGTAGAAGCTGTTCAGAACTCACAAACTGACATGTTTAGAGCCACAAAGACGAAGGACCTGGAGCATCTTTCACATGACAGGAGGCTGAGGGAGCTCCTGGGAGAGGAGGCTCATGGGGATCTTTAACCCTCTGTAGAAATAGCTGGCAGGAGAGAATAAGAGGGTCTTCCCAGCAGTGCTCAGCAACAGGACAAGAGGCAACAGGCACCAATTAAAACATATTAAATGCCATCCTAATTACCTTAACCACGAAGGTAGCCAAGCACCGGCACAGGTTGCCCAGTGAGGTTGTGGAGTCTCCAGCCATGAAGACAGTCAAAACCCAACTGGCCACAGTCCCAGGCAAACTGCTCCAGCTGGCAGAGCCCGAGCAGGGGTTTGGATCAGATGATCGCAAGAGGTCCCTGCCAACCTCGACGACTGCGCGACCGAAAGCTGGCACTGCCTCCAGAAGTGCTCACTCTGCTCCTCTCCCAGCCCCTGCACAACTGAGGCATTGGAGTGTTTTCAGAAGTTCAACCTAAACCAGATTCCTGGGATCTGCAGTATTTACCTAAGAGATGGACCCAATGACTATCAGAACTGTCATTCAAATTCCAAAGTGGAAGACAAGAAATATTTCCTCACCAACTAACACAATGGACTGTGGAATTTTGTGCTGAATCTAAAAAATGAAGCAAGAGTCAAAAAAGACCTGAGCAAGATTCTAGACCCTCCTGTTACACCTCTGACCATTACGCATATACACACCTACATGGGAAGGAACCTCACCGCAAAGGCAGACGTTCCTGAGCCGCGAAACGTGCCTTGGGAGCGGGACTTGCGTTATCCGAACATGCAGATGCGTGGGGCTGCTGGGCACGAGCTCTGCCACGGCCTGTGGTCAAGAGCCGCCGCCGCTGCCAGCAACGCTCTCCCAGGACGAGCGCTGAGGCAAGTGGGATGTCACTGCAACAGAGGCACGTTGTCACTTAAAACTGGCATCCTCGTGCCCCACTTTCCAGAGCAGCCTGCGCGGCCACTCTCAGTTAATGGCCACGTTAGTAGGTCATATTCCCTATGCAAAGGAACAGAAACTGCCGTGGTTAACAGATGCTGCTGAACTCTGCGGCTTAGGATGCTCCAGTCACTCCACAGCACTACTATCAAAACTGGGAGATTCTTCTGCTGAGTGAATCCATACCAAAAAAAAATACCAGCCCTCTAGACAATGAGAGGCTGAAACAACTGACTTGTAACGTCAGGTTTTCTCTACAGAGAGGAACTCCACCAGTCGAAAACTTTTCTCGACCATCTTCAAATCTCTTTCTTTCCCATACGCTTCATCCTGTCTGGGCACCAACAGGAATTGCCTCCATCCCCCCTTTGCTCACCAAATAGCGTGAACTCACCGCAACTCAAATCTGCTTTCAGCATCAGAACGCTGCACTGCTTTGGTTTATTGCACTGGTTTTATAAACTTTGTAAAGTGACCCAGAATTCTCCCTCACTATTTACACAGCAACTGCAGCCCCTTTCCAGCTGCTGGGGGGACAAGTAATCAAGGGGAACTGAGAGGATTCTTCAGAGCATATTTATGCAACTAGTGAAAACATTCCTCCCAACTACACCAGTTAACAGCATAACGTTACTATGTGGAGCACTTGCATTTCAAACACTGCTAAAGCACCGCGGGACTTGAGAAACAGCAGTTACTTAAGATTTTACTGCGCACCCATCAGAATCCGCTGTTACACCACAGTTCAAAGTTAGAGCTGAGGGGTCATTTCAGTCAGCTCCTAAAATAATTGCTGCACTGGCTGAGGAGAACCCAAACTCCTCCAAATATTCAACCTCATCAGTTTACTCTTTACATAAAGGCAGAGCAGATAACGACCTGATAAAACCGCAGAGACGTGGCCGCATACCTTCCTTCACCCGCACTTTGGCCACCCATCAATCCCGCTTGGGTTTACCAGCGCATTGGAGCTTCACGAGGAGCTCAGGCTGTCACCCCTCTGTATAGGAGGAAGCATTACTTCTCCTTCGTGTTCTCCAGCACAAAAGCAGCACCCTGCCATGTAAAACTAAGTCATCTGTGTACCAGGACAAAAACCAGATCAAGGCTCTAGGCTCTACAGTCAACAGACCCCAAAAGGTAACTGCTGTTGAAAACTTATAAAGATCAGATGCTTTAGAAAAATTGAGAAATCCTAACCTACAATGTGAGAAACATGATAAAAAATTCTACCTCTTGACAGTACTGAACAGCCGTATCCTACAGACTCGCCTTATGAGAAGCTACAGTGGATTTCAAACACACAGATCCTGAACTAACTGGAGCACAAGTGCTCTTGGCTCCTGATATTGTCACATTCTGAAGGTGCTCAGATTGCTATTACAGCAAGTGTCAAAACTACACAAAGAACCTTCCAGAATCAAACAAAACATCAGGGATGCTGAGTGGCATAACCTCGCATCAAAGAAGAATAGAATGAGCTGAAAAAAGACAGACGAAGGTGGGTGGGAAGGGAGTGCTGGGCAAGAGTGTCTTCCTCTAAAGCACATCTGCAAGCAGAACTATCTGCACAGGAACCTGAGACAGTTTTCCAACCTCTCGGCCCTGAGAATAACGTAACAAACAACAAAAAAAACAACGTAATAAACCGTACACATTTGACTCTGCAAGTGGAGGGTCTGAACCCAAGTGGCCTGATGGCAGGGAACCACGGTCTGACGGCTCCTCCTGGAACTAGAGCCCGTGTCCTTGTCAATCGGATTGCTGCGACACTCGCCGTGCTCATGCCAAGCCCTCGCTAAATCAAGGCCAATTCACGCTCCTCATTGCAACAGTCAAATCCTGCCACGGGACTGAAACATACTCTTGCCAATTATGGTTTCTCTGAGTATCTAAGAACAAGAGAACTGGGCAACGTCTGGAGAATCTCTAACACAAAAAAAACCCCTACAACTTTCATGGAACTACATAAGTTATCCAAAACAAGTAAAACTACACTGAAAAAATCCAAAACAAAAGACTGCGTAATGCCTCCTAATTTCCCCGACTCCTTGATCCACACCACACATTCATGCAGCGCTGGAGAACCTGAGGCAGAAGCAGTGTTCCAGGCTCCTCCACCCTCACCTGCTTACTGTTGGCCCGGCTTCCCAACGCCCAGGAGCCAGCCCCAGCAGAAAGCCCGGCTTTCCTGGTCACGGCACAGGCGCACAGGCACAGCACACACAACAGAAGGCTCAACGTGAGGAGCACTGCTTTCCGCGGCAGAGCCGGCACAGTTCTACCCCACTGCTACCACCTCCACCACCGAACCCCAGTCCTCAGAACCCCTGTTCTCGTCGGGACTCCACTGCGCAGTGAGCTAGACCAGGGAGGCAGAAAAATCCTATCAAAGTACAATAGCCTCATTCTAGACCCGTTTCCCAATCCCATTCATCTCGCAGCCACAGAAAACAATTGTGCTGGCAGGATTCAAAGAACAGGAGATGGGTGAGAGCAGACGGCAGGGAAAAGGGTCTGTTCAAACAGCTCTGTCACTGGAACGTTCAAATTACAGCGTGAAACGCTGTGCAGTCAAACCCTCCTGCCCCTGGCACCACACTCACCATCCTGCAGCAGCACATCCCAGAGTTTTGTTTTTAAAGCCCATAAACCAGGAAGATTCGAAGCAGAAACGGGCATTTATAAAGCTGATACAGAATTTAAGGAACTTTGGTGGAATCCATTTCAGCTGACTTCAGTCGTTCTGTCCCGGGGGCAGCTGGAAGAGGTGCCCTGGGCGGATGTGCACAGCTCAGCCCTCACCGACTGCCCAGCGCTGTGCGTCCAGCATGGCACCTCCTGCGAGCTACCAATGTAAGAGAAGTATTACTTCTACTGCTAAAAACTGCTAGTTCTCAATTGCAAAACTAAAAGCAGGATCTTACTGTTTTTATAGAGCATCTGCTCCATCGCTCTGATAATTCAGCCACTGTCTTACCAGTCAGCCCTTGGAACGAGGAAAGTTCTGGTAGGAGAAAAAAAGAATCCCCAACCCCACGTGTTGTATCAGAGTTCTCAGCAAACACAAGATGATGAACATCATTTAATGATTAAGCGCAGAGGAAAACTGAGTTTTGACTATATGACATTTTCAGGGCGAAAGAGCTCCTCAGGAGCTCTTGCTGGTTCCAGCCCCACACTGGTCCGGTTACTCAGCTGTGTAAGGCAAAATCGGGTGCACGGGGATTAGTAAGAAGTTGTCATCGTACTTGCTGCAGCGCAAAAATGCAACTTCATTAGTACACAGGCATTACTTCGCAATCGCCCAAATGAGTCCATTAGCTAAATTAATCCGTTCCCATTTACCCGGCATCAGAGGAGCCGCTCCCGTCGCAGCTCTTCACCTCGGCCTGTTTACAATGGACTTCACTGGGTTTCAACGTTACAGCTGATACCCAGCCACACAACAACTCCCCTCCAGGTTTTCGGTTTCATGCTCCGGTGATTTTTCTACTACATTACCAATTCGATGCACATTTGGGCTGTTTTATTATAAAAGGGCAGTACATTATGTAAAGATGGGAATGAAACCTCGTACGTCCTCAATGTTCTCAGCCTCCAAAACCACGGACATTTTTGTGTACCTCTGTTATCGTGTGAGGGGGTACCCCGCTTTTGCACGGGGTACTGAGCACACACCTCTTTTAACGTTGGTTATACAGAGAGAGGCGGGGTTTTGTCCTCAGCACCAGTCAGTTCCCTGGGAGCTGTGGGGATGAGGCAACACGCCTTGGAACCAACGCTTTGCATTGCTTTTAACAACCATAACCAGCCAGATGCCAGAGGACTGCAACTTCTGTGCGGTTTCGCTATCATTTTGAGCCAATATAAGCTGGCACCGCTGCTGAAAGAAATGGTCCCACCCTTCCCCACGGCCGGTTTCCACATGTCCTTCCCTTGACTCAGCACAAGCCATTCATGAAGACCCACAGCAAACATGACCGGGACACTCACTGGGTTAAAAATCAACGTTTCTCCGCCTCTTTAGTGTTGGGGGACGGGGTGGAAGGAGCAAGAGAAAAGCTGAGTTAATTTTAAGAAGACGGGTTCCCCACCCTGGCTCACTGCACGGCCACGTGAGTGTTGGCACAAGCAGAGCAGCAAGAGAAAGGCAGGGGACGAGACTGCTTTAACTCCGCAGGTGGGAATTTGTGCTGGAACCACCACGGAACCTGCCAGAGCGAGAGCTGGAAGGTATTTAGTACTCAAAGAGAAATACCTCTTCCCCGAGCTACACCTAAGTGAGAAGAAGTAACTCAAATGAGGTCAGGAGATCAAATTTTAAGCAAAGAACTTTGTCCACGGTGCCATTTCACCTGAGGTCCATGTGGTTTTACAAACTTTGCTTAACATTATAAAGGAACAGGAAAACAAAAACCTTACCCGAAATGGCCAAGCAGCAAAAACTCCACCACGGGGTCAGGCTGGTGGCAGAACTCGGCCTGTCCTGGGAACAGGACAAACCACACCACCCAGAATGGCACCGGTATAAGCTGCGTCTCAATTCACCAGGGTTTCATAGGTAACTTCACTTTTAAGAGCAGGCAAGTACGTTTTATTAGTCCACCAATAACCTCCTCCTTTCGGTTCAATAAACTGAAGTTTGTGTGTCAAAAACCTTCGTCACTCCCCAGACCACCCCGACCTTACCGCTTCCCCCGTCCACAGCGCTGTACTTCCCCAGCCCCGCAGCCGTCATCATCAACAGCCCTCCCAGCCCGGCACCGCCAAACCGCAGCCGGCCCAGGGCACGCAGGAACGCGGTTCAGAGAAGCGACTGGCCCAGGTTCAATGTGAGAGCTGGATTGCAGGCTGCAGGGTGACTGCGCTTCCAAGAGGAGAGCAGTTATGAGAAGCTATAGGCTCCTAACACACCCTCATCACAGCTGCATACCTGTGGCTTTCTCCCTGTGTTCAGACCTTCCCCTTTATCTCATCGGTTGTATTCACTCTGAGACAGAGCGTTTGTCCACTGGACGTGTCTATCTAGGAAAAAAAACCCCAAGGCGCCCTGTAGCGAGCTGTGATTAACCAGATAACCTCTAATACCTCTGGCCTAAACCCGGCCAAAAATCGCACCAAGAGAACTCTCAGAGCAGGTCACCGAGTCATTCATTCTGCACAAGTATCATCAGTAGTTCTAGATCTGAATTTAAATCAAATCACATTTCAACTCAACATCTCCTTTATCTTTCACAATGACAAATATGAAAAGCGAACCCCACTTTAACCTCTTTGTAACCTTTGGCTGCTCCACACCATGCTCTGCCACACGCCGTCTCATTCGGATTAAGCAGCTCGTTCAGGCCACTCCTGAGCACCAACCATCCTCCCCTGGACCTTGCCTCGCTCTGGACCCACAGCAACGCCAGCGGCAGGGCAACCCATGCCTCCTTCACCACGGTGAGACCCTTTTCCTGCCTCAACCCCTCCAGCAGATATAAACCCTTCGGAGAATTCACAGTCCGACTGGTGAGTTCACAAGCACTGCTCCATTAAGTCCAAGTCCTTGAAGAAATTTCGCAACTTAGATGGAACCCTTTTATTCTAAGGGCATTTGTTAAACATTTCACAACCTTTTCATATTTCCAGCACAAGAAAGAATAATTTTGTCACCTATATTTTTTAACTAGAACTGCCCAGTTTCCAAACACTCCTTCCCTTCACCACCACACTGGTGAGACCTGTAAGGTCTCTAAACAAACTGAGCTTTAAAGACGTGCTTTGACTCCTTAAAGCCGTTTTATTTCTTTTAGCTTCACCGATAACGACACAACTCGGAGTTAATGAGAGCATTACAATTAATTCCAAAAATTCTAAAAAAGTTTAATCTTCCCTGTAACGATATTAAGTCCTGATTAAGCTACATTCGCTCTGGGGTAATAAGACTTTCCATTTCCTCCTCAGACACCCCCAGCACTGCCCCCCCACCCCGTCCTCTGTGTCGAGGTGTTCACCACAGAGCAGTGACTCCCCAGTCTTTAAAACAAGAGAAAACAAGCTAAGAAGGTGTGTAGCGCGTAACCCTTCCGCCGACACACGGACACCGTCCTTATTACCGTGCACTCGCCAGGACTGAAATTCGGGTACCACAAAGCCAAGCGCTCGGTTTCCTCCTGGCACTCCCTGCGGTCTCTCGTGGTCTGGGGAGCCCCCACAGCCCCCT
>NW_010424642.1:0-452 GCF_000710305.1 Buceros rhinoceros silvestris
CCCGAGCGTGGAAGCACCAAGGGCTGTGCTGAGCTGCACCCGCTGCATCCCGCCAGGAGCATCTCTGAGTCCCTGGAGGAAGGAAGGGGAGTGCTCGTGTCACCGAGGGCAGCGCTGCTGGACCGGAGCATGCAGCTCCCACTCCCAGTGCTCTGGGATGGGCAAGTTACAGGGGTGGGGGTGTGAGGGAATTGTTCCTGGCTGCTTATCGGGGTAAATAATGGTTTTCCTACTTGCGTCTCTGATGCTAAAAGCCATTTCTCTGGCAAGTCTGTTCTGCAGCAGATGTCTGACAAGTGGGAATTTGTAGTGATGACTCAGGACCAGCGTAAGGTGCCCTGCGAGGTGCAGCCCTGTGCACGCCGCTGCCAAGTCCCCGGCCTGTGGCGCCCGGGTGGCCTCTAGCCATGCCGCCCTCTGAGCCAAGTGCCCTGGCGTCACCCCTGCGCCCA
>NW_010424642.1:615-1467 GCF_000710305.1 Buceros rhinoceros silvestris
CTGGAGTGATGCCTTCCAGGAACGGCGCTCGGAGCCCAGCCTGGCTCCCCGAAGGACGAGCAAAGTGCCCCCAGCACAGCTCCTGCCTGAGAGAGAGAGGACGGGCAGCGGGCACTGCGGGGTGTCACCGTCCCCACCATCACCAGCCTGGCAGAGGCAGCAGCGGGAGCTGAGCTTCCAGCCTGCGTCTTGGGGAAAAAAGACCAGTCCATTTGTATGAGGGTGCTGCACGACCCCGGGGAGGACACGGTCTAACACTACAGCCGGGGCTCAGGGGGTGCCTGAGCAGCTCCGAGGGGAACAGAGCAGAAATTCCTGCTTCATGCAAGTGAACCCTTCCTCTGGAAAAATCTCGGCTCCCGAGCAACGGCTGCTCGGGGCGCCGACACACTGAGAGAACCCGGCATCTTTCTTCACTCTTTATTGTGTAAAAATAAAGTCCACAATTCATGTAATCTCGGCAGTCGAATGGAAAAAGCATGAGAGTCAGTAGAAAGAGTGCATCGTCGGGACGGCTGCTGCGGGCTGGGTGTGGGCGACTCGTGACCCAGCCCAAACCCGGAGGAGACAGAGAGCGGGAAGAGGAAAACGTACAGCTTTGGTTAGCAAAGTAACGACAAATCAAGAGACATTTATTCTCTCCCCTGCTATACACTATATACATCGTGTTGACATCACACCCTCTTTTGTTTTGGTTTTTTTTTTTGGCAAACCCAACACACCTGGACGGTCGGCTGACCCGGGCGGTGGTCTCGACTCAGCAGGTTGTGCTCGTCGCTCCGCTGAGCAGGTTCTCAGGAATTAAATTAACTCATGCTGCTGGGGGGGGGTGTTCCCTTAAAAAGAGCACAG
>NW_010424643.1:0-203 GCF_000710305.1 Buceros rhinoceros silvestris
CTTGGGGGAATACATATATATATATATAAAAAAATTTTTCTTTCGTATTTAGCTAAATGGGCCATTTTTCATCCCTCTTAACTGTTGATGCATCGTCACTGACTCTCTCACAGCAGTGAAGAACCCGACCCGATAAATTTTCTCTCTAGGTATATATGACACAGCACCACGGTTCTGTAACGGCGGCTTCGGGGGGGGGGGAG
>NW_010424643.1:390-2921 GCF_000710305.1 Buceros rhinoceros silvestris
CAGGCAGCGTTTCTGTGCTTTTCTTCTGGAAAAGCTCCCTTAGGACACGTGAACTTGTATTTTTGACTCCCAGCCTCAAGTTTCCATCTTTTCAGGAGGAGACACTTGCTTGAGAGTATTTTTTGTTAATTGTTACTTGTTGCCAGGGCCGAAAGGGTCATTCAGTGACGGACTGATGCTGTGGTTTTTATCGATGCGCTCCCAGCTGTCCCTAAAACAGATCACCTGCCCCTGGGACGTACTCCCAGCACCTCTTTGTCACTTAGGAGTCTCCCTAAGCTCAGGGGTGTGTTTACAGCACAAGTGTGCCCAGGGTACTTTGAGTTGGGAGTTTGACAGTATTAAACCCCCCCTAAAACAGTAGGGTCACAAAAAGTGCGGGGCGGGGCGGAAATTTGGCTCTGAAGTTTTGCTAAGCAGTTCCCGAGGAGTGTGTTTACTAACGGCACATCCTCAGAACTGTTCTGTGCTGCTCCCTTCACCATCCCAAGGCAGGAACGCTGCTGCTGCTGCTCAGCAGGTTTCTCCCCTTTCTCAGCTGGGATTTTTGGTGGAGAACAGCCCTGTGGCCACGGGGCTCCAACACACGCTGGCCCACGGCACTTCCCAAACTAGCCTGGCCACAGACCACTGTCCAAAACACCCACTGGCTGCAGCGTGAGGGAGGACAAAGATCCTCGTCTCACGTTTGCAGTACTAACGGGAGGTGAGCCCTGCAAGGAGAGGTACTGTGTCACCACAGCATTGCCCCTGCCCCCAGCCGCGCTCCCCTGCATCCCACCCGCCCCAGGACTCCCTGCTCACCCACACCGCGGCACAACGGTGATGTGGGCACCACGGAAGCGACCGCATCTGCTTCGGGGGTTCACCTGGTCTGTGCTGGGCTTGCTACTTCAAAGGCACTTTGTAAGGACCGTGAGGAAGGTGTCAATAAGCCAGTGCTTAAAAAAGCAGCAGCGGCACAAAGACTGAGATGAGGCACGAAGCAAGAGGTCAGGGCAGCGTGAGCCGCTTTGAAAGAGAGGGACTGGGAACCCCGGCAGCTGGCCAAGGTACAGCTGCAGATCGATGTGGCACTCCCGAGCAGCGCGCTTTACCAAGAAAGGCTGTGTCGCAGGCTCTGGCGTCCAGAAAGGGAAACTGAGGGGCAGGGAGCAGCACAGAGACGCGCCCAGGTCCGTTCAGCAGCCTCAGCAGCAGAGCCAGCTCCCTCCTGGCTCCCAGCCTGGGAGACAGCTTCACCCACCCTGGGTCACCCACAGCAGGGAGCGAGGAGGGAGGGCTGCCACAGAGCACTACAGCGCGGCCGAAGGGGAGCCGCCAGGGCGGTGGTACGCTGCACAGAGACTCCTCTGGGTCTTCCCGTGCTCCTGCGCTCCAGGCAGTTACCTGCGCTTTAGCACCGAAACGCAGTCTTTCTTCAGCGGCCCGATCTGCAGGTGAGCGTCGACGCTTTCCAGGAAGAAGGCTGGTTTCAGCTTGCACAGGAAGAGAGAGGCGAATTGGTGGTTGATCTTGTTCTGGAATGGGTCAAACTGACCCTTGGCAAAAGGGGAGACCTTCAGCTGCTGTAGGCAGGTCATCTTGGAGTCCTTGACTCCGTAGAAGGTCAGGGCCTTCTCCGAATACTCCAGGAAGACCCCGATTGTGTGGAAAAATGGCTGCTGGATGACGGACTCAAAGCCACCAAACCAGGCCACATAGTTCTGCCCGTTCCACTGCAGGCAGCAGGACTTCTCGTTCCGCCCCAGACGCCCACGGTTGTAGGACTGCTGCGGGTCGAAGTCCTCAGCGATGACACCAATGCTGACCCAGCCATCGATGAGCTCCACCTCCCAGTAGTAGTTGCCGCGGTTCATGAGGTTCACACCAAGCACTTGCTCACAGTTGATGAACCGGGTCGGACTCTCCGGGTAGGGGATGGGGCACAACACCCGCTTGGCCCCTTTGGTGCCAAACAGCTGGATGAACTTGTCAGCCGTGTCACTGTCCAGGTCAACGATGAAGGCAACTGTGTGGGACACGGAGACGTGACGATGAGTAGGGAAACAGAATAAAATCATAGAATAGAATCAGAGAATCGTAGAAGGTTTAGGTTGGAAAAGGTCCTTTAAGATCAAGTCCAACCGCTCCCCCAGCACTGCCAGGTCCCCACTGACCCCTGTCCCTCAGCAGCACCTCGACACGTCTGTTAAACCCCTCCAGGGATGGGGACTCCACCACTGCCCTGGGCAGCCTGGGACACATCGGGACAACCCCAGCGGGGAAGAAATTGTTCCTAATATCCAGCCTAAACTTTTCCTGTGCGACTTGAGGCCTTTTCCTCTCATCCTATTGCTAGTTACTTGGGAGAAGAGACCACAGCCCTCCCTGTTCTGCTCCCCAGCTCCAGCCTTCAGCTATTAGCGTGATCCTTTCTGACTTGTACCATCACACTGTCCCCGTGCTTTTCACTCCGACGGCCAACTACAGCTGATGAGGACAAGGGGCTGGAAGAGTCGATACACCCCTAAGAAGGAACAACACCGGTG
>NW_010424643.1:2978-3743 GCF_000710305.1 Buceros rhinoceros silvestris
TACTCCCATAAGCAGGATGAACACGGGTAACCAGGCAGAGGAGAGCAGAGGGGCTGCTTAGTGAGCTCAAGCACGATACCAGACATCAGAGAACTCACTGACAGAGTGGCAGTAGGAACATCACATACAAAAGCAAGTTTCAGGCAACCACAGATTAAGGCGGCAGGGAGGGACCCCAGGAAGACGGGAGAACAGCCAGGCACATCACGGCTGTAAACCAGCTGCTCTGTGCAGTTGGCTCTCACTGCCCCGTGGCTCGTGCGGGAGCAGAGGCAGCCCCAGTGTGCAGGGCCAGGTGGGAACCGCCACTGAGGGGATGTCCAGCAGGAACAGCCCTGGACACATATCGCTGCCACTCGCATGGCAGGTTTGAACCCATGGCACGTCCAAAGCCCATAGCAGCGGCACAGGACGCCCTGCTTGAGCCCAGCCTTTGCTGCCTGGCTCCCAGCGGGGTGCACTGGTGCTGCCAAGGCACATCTTGCCCCCATGAACATCTCAGTGGTGGCCCCACATCCCCTGTAAGGCTGGGGGGCACACACAGGCTGTCGGAGCCCAAGCCCAGCTCTGCACCCTCCAAGCTCAGCCCTTTTTGCCCCACTGCCTCTGCTCAGGCACTGAATTATCCCTCCCTTGCTGCCACTGCAGCTGACCCTTGTCAGATCGCTGCTCTGCGGCAAACAAGGCAGATGCACCAACGCTGATCTAATTTAACGGAGGATCCAACCCACCCAGGGCTGGAAGGCAGCAGAAACTGCACAGCAC
>NW_010424643.1:4028-4968 GCF_000710305.1 Buceros rhinoceros silvestris
TCACGACCAGAGCCACTGGGCATGCGGGAAGGAGCCGGCCAGGAGAGGGGAAAGGAAGATGGACCTTAGCAGCAATGGTCACAGCAAAAGCCCCTCGCTTACATTTCAGGAAGTAATCACGGCTCTCCGGGCAGGTGGGATTGTTGGACTTGTCTGGAAATCGGGACTCGGCCAGTGCTGCAGAGACAGGGACAGAAGGGTTTCGACCAGAGCCACTGGGCATGCGGGAAGGAGCCGGCCAGGAGAGGGGAAAGGAAGATGGACCTTAGCAGCAATGGTCACAGCAAAAGCCCCTCGCTTACATTTCAGGAAGTAATCACGGCTCTCCGGGCAGGTGGGATTGTTGGACTTGTCTGGAAATCGGGACTCGGCCAGTGCTGCAGAGACAGGGACAGAAGGGTTTGCCGTCAGCACAAACAAGGGTGTTACTGGAGCATCGCTCCCTGCCTGACAGCCTGATGGTACCCAGATGCTGCGGCCTCGAGCCCCAGCCAACACCCCCAGCTCCCCCAGCATGTCCCTGCCAGCTCGGACACAGGAAGGGAGAGATGCCACCTTTGCCACTGCAGCAGGGCAAGGAACCGGCTGCAATTCCCATGGGCATCCGAGAAAATGGGAGAGAGCTCAGGCTAAATGAGAGAGCACAGGAGAAAGGTGCCACGGTGGCTTTCTAACCCTGGCAGGTTTGGGAGACCGCAGCCTGTCCCACAAAGAGGATCGTCTATCCTGGGAAGAAAGAGTCCTCTTTCACGGGAGGCCACTTTGGCCACTTGCCCCCTCCCACAGGGCCCTGCCTAGCTCCCAGGCTGTTTGTTGCCTCTCCAGTCTCCAGTCTCTGTGGAAAAATTCATAAAACCTCAAGGACGAGGCGTAAGCCCAGACAGGGATTGTGCAACGTGCAGCACAACCGTGCCGGGCAGCTTCCAGGGCTGGTGGGAGG
>NW_010424643.1:5105-7744 GCF_000710305.1 Buceros rhinoceros silvestris
GGGTGGGAGGGGGGCCAGCGCTCACGGGAGCCACTGAACCTGCAGGCATCTCCCACCTACACGGGGAGGATGGAGGGTGACGGGGTGATCTCTGGGCAGAGGGGCTGGGTGAACACGCACCTTCCTCTGTCTCCTGGAAACTCAGCCCGTCCATTCCTTTCCCCTGCAAGTGGTCCCACTGGTTTTTGCAGGCAGCGGATAGAACATCCTTCACGGCGCCCACGGCTTGGGTGCATTTGGTGAAGTTCAGCTCATTCTGGAAGCTCAGAGCTGGGGAGAGGTTTTCGTCCATTGCTACTTTTAATGCTTGAAATTCCTGAGCCAAAAAGACAGAGTTTCAGGAGGCTTCAAACAAGCCAAAGCTGTCTCTTGTTCCGCAGCCCCGCCCTGCCCCAGAGGACTCGGGAACTGGCAGCTCGCAGGACTTGGCCCAAGGACAGACTCATGTAAGGGAGAGCGCTTTCCCGGCCACGGGTTCCTGGCACCTTCTCTTCACTCCCTTTCAAGCCTGGACCCAGCCCATGCCCGCCTCACATGGAGCAGCACCTCCTCCCAAAGACATCTCCTCTTGCAGGGCTGCTGAGGAGGGGGGGGGATGCTGGATGGGGGCAGTGGGGCACCCCAACCTCTCGCTCTCTGCCCCCCATGCCTAGGTACCCAGCCCGGGCAGCACATCAGCTTCTCCTGAGTCCCAGCCAGGATGGAGGTGGGGCTGAAGGAGGGGAAAGACTTGGCTGCCTCGTCCCCCCAGGAGCAGGGCGGGGAGAGGACTGTGCTAGCAGCAGTGAGACTGTATCCCAGGGCTCCTAGTGCGAAATGAGACAAAATCCAACAGACAATGTTATCAGCTACTTCTCCTCGCCCCACCCCACCCAGGCACCTGGAGGAAGTAGATGGTGTCAGCGCTGGGGACATTCTCCAGGTTTTGCTTGCACTGGGCCAGCTTGGCTCGCCTCTCTTCCTTCCAGCGGAGATCGGCTTCGGCCTCCCCCAGCATGGAGCGCTCCCCGTCCTCGATGAAACCGGTCACCTCCTTATGGAAGGTTGCCAGGACCTCTGAGGCTTCTGCAAAAAGCTTCTCGACTTTTTCCCTCTCCTTCGTAGCGGCGCCCTGAATGCAGGGAGAGAGGGGTTGGGGTCACCTCCCACAGGCAAGGCTGCAGGAGAACACCCTTTTCCCCTGCCCAGCACCCAGTTCTCAGATCTGTGCGCTTGCCCTGACACCCCTTCACCCAAGAGCTTGGAGCACGTGACAATCCAGGTGTCAAGGGACCTGGCTGGGCATAGCTGCTCACTGCTCCACCACCTCTCGTGTCCCAGGTGGTGAAGCAACGTGTTTGCACAAGGGCCAAAGCGTACAGAAACCCTGTGAGCCTGGGGAGAGAGAGTGCAAGGGCCCGTGGATGGTCCTTGTCCCGTTCCTCCTTCCAGGCTGCAAGCAAGAGGTCATTTGCCTCCACTCCCCAGCCCCGCAGAGCCTCACTAACGGCGTGAAGCCATCGCAGAGTCACCTTAATGAGCTCCACCATCTTCCTGGCCTGCGCGATGGTGACTGCCAGCTCCTCCAGCTCATTCTCCACATCACTGAGGAATTTGGCTTTTTGGGCCTGTGGACACGAAGAACAGACGCTGAGCTCTGCTCCCCCAGTCCCAGTGGCAGAGAGGCACAGGGGACCCTGCCTGTCTCTAAGTTCAACCCACAGCCCCTGTCTGACCGTGACCTTGCTACCAGGCTTCGGGTGAAGGGCGCAAGGGGAATCGTGAGTTGGTTTCCTGTCCTCGTCCCCTGCAACATCCAACCTTCTCAGCCAGCTGGGAAACTAAAAGAGCAGCCGGGATGCAAAGGGTTGTGCCCAGCTCCACGCTCCCCACCCAGGTCCCAGCGGAAACCAAACAAAAAGGAATCTGAAAGCAAAACCATCAGGCAGCGAGTGCAGCCGCATGCTCTGAGTGCGTAGCCCAAGGCTGGGAAGAAACCACCTGGGACGGGGGAGCTGAAAGGCAGACCCAGAGCACTCGGAAACGCCGCACCAAGTCTCCTGGACTTTTCTCGTTAGGAGCACAGCAAACCAGTTTGGGAGCATGGGGTGCTGCATGGCTGCAAAGGAAGCACAGTCCGAACGCGGCATTTCCTGACGCGTTATTGTTAGCTCCAGCCATTGCCCATCATGAGGATGGGGCCCTTGGGAGCCGGGAGGGCACGGCTCTCCCCAGCCAGGGCAGATCCCCCCCTGATGCTCAGACCCCAGCTCCATGCAGTGCTTGTGCCCAGTGAGGGCGGACGGGCACTTTCCCCATCTGTCCTCCCCGTCTCGGAGTACGAGGCGGTGGTGGAGAGCGGCTGCAGAGGCTGTGCAGGCGATGTTAAGCAGTGTTTGCTGAGGCCTGGCAGCTCCTTGGAGCTGGGATCACACACACTTTCTATTTTAAGGCACCTGATGACTAATAACACCGGCAAAAGGGTTTTCCTCCAGTCTCAAGAGCTGACGAAGGAGTGGGAGCTGGCTTGGGACTGCCACTGTGCTCCCCACCAGTGTGTCTACAGCCCCCGGGCTCGCCCCTGGAAAAATCGAACCCCCACCGAGGTGCGCCAGTGCCCCATGCTGACGCGGGGATGCCACCACGAGGGGAGCCTCGCA
>NW_010424644.1:0-626 GCF_000710305.1 Buceros rhinoceros silvestris
GGGATGGGGGTGTACCTGGAGAGAGGAAAGAAAAAATACAGGCAACATGAGAGGTGCAGCCTTACGGGCTGCTGGGCAAGAGGAAAGGCAGAGACTGGGGAGCAGAGACAGGTTCTGTAGGGAAGAAGTCAGGATATGGAGCCCCAGCCACACGGTTTTCCTGTAAATAAAGCCCAAGACCTTCTCCCACCTCTCCCCAGTGGAAACAAAGTTGAATAGAATTGCTGGGAGCCAGATCAAGGAACAAAGCTCTGAACAAAAGGTATAACGAGGCAAAGACTTGATCGAGGACAGAAGAGAAAAAGCATAAGGAGAAAGAAAAGAAAAATGGAAAGGAGGACCCAGCTCACCTTGTTCCCAAGGAGGAGAAGGCAAGAGCAGTGGATGAGGAGCCGGCTCTTGCACTGGCTTTTATACTGCTCCACAGCCCCCCAGGCCCAGAGACACCTTTGCGCATCTCAGGTGTTTACCAACAAGCTCATCTCACATGCAAATCGTCACAATTAAGGAAATGGGGACACTGCTGAGTTCCCTGCAATGCTGCCTTTTCATCTCCATGTCCATGATGTGTCCAATCAGGCAGACAGGATCTCCATGTCCATGATGTGTCCAATCAGGCAGACAGG
>NW_010424645.1:0-501 GCF_000710305.1 Buceros rhinoceros silvestris
ATAGAAAAATAACCGGCGGGTTTTGTGCGAAAGAAGAAGCGGAGCCCCGGCCGCAGCGGTGGATCTCTACCGGCTTGTTCTGCCACGGGGAGTCAGGGTAGGAATTCAGAGAGCGGGAGCAGCAGCTGGCTTCGGAAATAGTTTGTAACTCCAGGGGAAAAGGGGAAAGAGACGCCAAAAACAAAACAACAACAACAACCAAAAAAAAAAAAAAAACCAACCAAACCCCAAACAATTGGGAAAGACTGTCTTCATGGTATTTTCCCTGTAGGTGAAAATAAAAAACTAGCATGAAAGCTGTTTCCTTGCAATCTCTCGTTTAGGAAGACCCATGAGATTCATGTACATTTGGGTAACAGCAGCACCTCTGAGTTCTTTGAAGTTATACCCTTCCGTACTAAGCTGATTTCATTCAAGAGAGAAATCTAGGATGATGTGTATAAGGGTTTGCAGTTTCACCGTGGTTTTGATCAGATACAGATAGCGTAACTGAAACAATTC
>NW_010424645.1:715-917 GCF_000710305.1 Buceros rhinoceros silvestris
TTAACACTGTATTTACATACAAAGAGCCTCGCACCACCCGATATTCCGCACCCTCCAAAATGTGTTTTCCACCTATTGCCTTGAAAAGCAGGGAGGGGGAAAAAAAATAATGTGTGGGGGGGCTGTGTGGGGGGGAGATAGGGAAGGAGAGAGGCTGCGTGCGCGGTTTCCCACCCCTCCCGCGCAGCCTGCGCGCCCAAGG
>NW_010424646.1:0-226 GCF_000710305.1 Buceros rhinoceros silvestris
CCCCGCCCCCCCCCCCCGCCAGTCCCCCCCAGCCCTTAACCCTAACCCTACCCCTAACCCCCCCGCCAGCTCCCGGCACATCTCTCCCCGCGGGGAGCCCCGACGCTGCCCCACCGGGACGTGGTGCTGACCGTGCTCTGTCCCGGCAGCTCAGGAGCCATTTGGGCCACGGTGTGACCCCCACAGAGCAGCACCCCAGCAGGAGCCACGCTCGTCCCTGCCCCGA
>NW_010424646.1:397-764 GCF_000710305.1 Buceros rhinoceros silvestris
CGCACGGTGCGGGTGGGACACGGCCCACGGTGCCCAAGGTGCCCACGGCCCCAGCTGGCTGCTGGCACTACGGGGAGACCCCCGACTGCTGTGCATGGGGGGGCCACCACACCACACCTTCAGGAGGGGAACACGGACACCGTGTGGTGGGCCCAGCTCTCCCCCCCACTCACAGAGACCCACCAGGACCGGCTGACGTACAGGAGCTGGTCAAGCGACGGGGTTTTGTCCCGGAGAAATGGACCGGGAGGTGCCTTTGGGGTGAGATTTCTTACGCCTGGAGAAGGAAGTCCCGAGCCCCCCCATGCTGGCCCAGGCAGCAGCGTTGGGCTCCGTGTGGGACCAACCAGTGGCATTTTCTGCCCCC
>NW_010424646.1:947-1218 GCF_000710305.1 Buceros rhinoceros silvestris
GGAAGGTTTGACCAGAACCATGTTGGGATGTCCACGGGCACGTGCACCAGCCCAGCCAGGACGGTGCCGCGGCACGGGGCAGGCACGAAGCCCGCGGGAGCAGACCAGGAGCAGTCCAGAGCCGGTTCTTTTCCCAGTGATGGGGTTTGTCTGTATTACAAAGCAGAAGCCATGGGGTCCTGAGAGGTTCCTCTTCCCACGTGCGTCTCACCTGAGCGTTTCGTGTCCCTTTGACTCAGCGTCACACCTCGCTGTTCTCCGGTGCTGGCTG